>NC_066869.1:23261444-23338985 GCF_022985175.1 Labeo rohita | reverse complement strand
TCTCAAGCCAGTTCAAGTCACTGCTGATCTTCACGAGCCAGGTCAAGTCACTACTGATCTTCACGAATCAAGTCAGGTCACGGCAAATCCTCACGAACCAAGTCACATCCTGCCCGATGGCTCAGTGCCCCATCACGCCTCGTCTGACCGCCCAGAGTCAAGTCACGCCTCGTCTGACCCTCCAGAGCCCCGTCACATCTCGTCTATCTGTCTAGAGCCTCACCATGTCTTGTCTGACCGTCCAGAGTCAAGCCATGTCCCGCCTGACGGCCCAGAGCCTCTCCATGTTTCATCAGACCTCCCAGTGCCTCGTCATGTCTCGTCTGACCTTCCAGAGCCGTGCCATGCCTCGTCTGATATCCCACGATCAGGGCTTATCATGATAGCCAGTGTACTGGACCCACCACAACCTCCCGCTGCTGCTCTTCCTTTAATGGCGGTTGCCAACTGGTGTGTGTGGGCTGCACACTGTGCCCCTGAGGTCACGTCTGTTCACAAGTCAGCTTCTGAGGTCACGTCTGCTCACAAGTCAGCTCCTGAGGTCACGTCTGTTCACAAGTCAGCTCCTGAGTTCAAGTCTGTTCACAAATCAACCCCTGAGGCCACGTCTGTTCACCAGTCTGCTCCAGAGCTCCCGTCTGATCTCAAGCCTGCTGCAGAGCTCTCGTCTGGTCTCCAGCCTGCTCCAGAGCTCCCCTCTGATCACAAGCCTGCTTCAGAGGTCCCGTCTGGTCTCAAGTCTGCTCCAGAGGCCTTCCCCATCGTAGAAGTTGCGCCATTGCCTCCAGAGGTGTCGGCGCCTGCCATGGAACCTCTTATGGAGGGGGCGTTAACCGCCAAACTCTCTGCTTCTCCCTTTTTTCTGTCTGCATCCTCTGTCACTGTTCTCCCCAGGTCCCAGTCTATGACGCAGCCTCCTGTTCCGCCCCGGAGGGCTGCTGCGCCTCCTGTTCCGCCCCGGAGGGCTGCTCCGCCTCCTGTTCCACCCCGGATGGCTGCTCCGCCTTCTCCCCCTATTCTGTCTACCTCCTCTGTCCCTGCTTTCCCCAGGTCCCAGACCGAGACGCGGATTCCTCTTCCGCCCCGGAGGGCTGCTGCGCCTCCTGCTCCGCCTCCTGTTCCGCCCTGGAGGGCTGTTCCAACTCTTGCTCCGCCCCGGAGGGCTCCTGTGCCTTCTGCTCCGCCCTGGAGGGCTCCTGCACCTTCTGCTCTGCCTCCGCCTCTGGTCATTGTCCTGCTGTCCGCTCACCACCAGATGTCGCTCTCACCCCTTCATCACACTCTGACTGTTGTACCACACCCCGGACTACATCTCCCGTCATGTATCACGCTGATTGCGTCAGCTCATGTGACCAATCAGCAGCACCATAAAAGCCCCGGTCTTTCCCCATGCAAATCACGGATTGTTGATAGTGTTTCTCCCTTTGTTTAGCGTTCTCTGGTTTCTTGTCCCTTGTATTTTTTTGATTCCCTCGCCTGTCTCCCCGTTTTCGACTGTTCGCCGCCTGCCTTCGGATTATCGCTCGTTTAAGGACTATTCTCTCTCGTCTCGCCTCTGACACTCCCGTTTACTTTGACCCTGTAAGATGATGTGCACTCTGTTTGGACCTTTTATGCTAACTCAGCACAAAGTGCTGATGGACAGACACAGATTGTGTTGGCACTGGGATATCTTAAGCCTTTGAGATGAAAGACATTAGAAATTGTACCAAAATGGAAATTAAGGTTTGGGAACTCAACTAAATAAATAAATAAATAAATACAATAAAATAAAACTTTATCTGTTAAATAAAGGTATTACTAGAAAATGTCCACTCATTATGGGTGGTGTGAAGTGTCATACTAGTAATGTTTAGAGCATAACTTTTGCAATATCTGTTATAAAATGTAAATGATTTCCAGTAAGTTCTGATACGTTTGCTATAGTGTCTTGATAACACAGATGTTTATTGGTTAATGGTTTCATTCGTTTTTACTGGATGATGTATTTGATATCTATATCATGCTTCATACGTTATTTGACCTCTCACATTTAGTGCAGTCACGTAGGTAAGGGTTAATCAGTTACAGGTGAATGCCAATAAAATATGTACACTTTCAGGGCAAATAAAGTGCAAAGGTGTACCTTTTGAAAAGGTCCCATCCCAGTGACAGTTTTTTTGCACTGAAAGTGCACATATAAAGTTGATACCCAGATCTTAGCTGTATTGCCATGCAGTGTTGGGCAGTAAAAAGTTACCAGTACTTTCCCAGGTAACTAGTAGTGTAACTAATTACTAAAAATGTTTAAGTAATTATATTACAGTTAAATGGTTAAAAAAAAGGCTAGTTACTAGTTACTTTTTTGCAACAATAATGATTTGAAATTCAAAAATTTAGTCAATCCTATTAATGTACGTGACATCACCAATGCAGCAAGCTAGCTTTGTCGAAGATGGAGAAGCCTACATCATATTTTGCAGGGAGAAAGGATGACAAAAACATGTCACATATAAATCTTTAAGTGGTAGTAAGACGTTGTCTACTACAAATCCCAACATGTTTGGTTTGTTCTACTTGTCAAAAATTATTTAAAATATTGTGGCTTGTCATGAGTTTGAGACAGTTGTACTGTTCATTTGTAACTTTGTAAAAAATTATGCAATTACCAAGTTTTTGGGGTATAATGGAAATGTAACTAGTAGTGTAAGTACTGTTGGTTGGGAGTAAGTGATGTAATAATATTGCTTTTGAAAGTAATGAGTAATACATTTTTGAGTAACTAACCCAGCACTGTTGTCAAGTGACTACCAGACTTTCTACTGGATGTCTGTCTGTACAATTTAATGCTGCAATCTCACACCTTTTGGACAATGCTGATTCAGATTTACCAGCCATGCAGATTTTTTTTTTTTTTTGTCTTTCAGTTCCTGGAACACATTGTAATCAGTTGTTCCAAGCACAAATGTAAATGACTTCCAATCAGCATTTTTGTTATCGTGTTTTATGTATCCATACATGATACCAAACATGCTGACTTATTGGTTGTTGATGTTTAGTATTCAATCCACATTATATTTTTGTATTCACGTTGTTTTATATACAGATTGTATACTATATGTCTGTTTGTGTTGGGGAAGTACATACACACATACATACATATAAGTCAACACACACATACAAGTCAACTTTATTTTTAATAACTGTATTTTTACAATACAGATTGATTCGCATCAAGCTCTAACATGTCAATAGTGTCATTATACAGCTCTAGCCAGTTCAGTATTGATTCAGTTCAGTTGCATAACTGTAAAAAATCCATCAGTTGTACATACATACATGCATACATACTGTTTAGATAGCGTATATGTACATAATGTGCATGCATGTGTTTTGCATGTGTGTGTGTGTGCTTTGTGGCGCCATAATTTCAAAACGTGTAATTTTTTTCAGTTTGACGTTTTTTAAATGTTGTTGGGGTAGTGGCAAAACAAACTTACATAAAAGGTCAGTGGTTAAAGAGTTTAAAACTAACAATACAGCAATAATACAGAGTCTGTATTATTGCTGTATTACTTCTAACCCCAATCAAATTCCTAGTAAATTAAGCAGATTATCTGTACATTTTTAATCAGGTAATTAAAAGAATAAATAAAATGCATATATATGTTTTAAAAAAAAAGTTTCACTCATAATTATCGCAGGCATAAAACAAAAGAATATCATCAGCAAAAAAATTGAATTGGTTTGAATGGTTTTATTGTATGCAATAAAATATAACTGTCACTGTTATTTGATGGTGGATGTGATGAATAAGCTGGCAGCGATCAACTGTTGACTCAGTAAAAAACAATTTTGAGAATATGGTTGAGATCGCAAATATGAGCCAGATGCTAAATGCACTGTGGAAGTGCGCTCTGATGATGACGGCGATGGTACAATCATCTGCTCAAATTGAACCCTTGTTCAAAAGGTAGCGAAATAGGCTTTATTTTATTCTTCTGTAATTGTTCTTAAAATATTATAGTTTTTTTGCTATTGCAGAAGTTAGAAAGCCATATGGCTGGATATACAGGTCCGGGTCGCTAAAGACCCAAATATGTAATAATGACTGTCGAAACCATCATGCATTTAAGGGTTAATGTTGATCTTCTTACTTGTGCATTTTGTAGTGCCCTATTTATACATTTTATGAGATGCTGACATCGTATACTCAAGCATACTATAGTATGCTGCAAGATGACTTGTCTGCTTGTTTTTGTAATGCTGTTACTTCCTTTCTTAGGTCAGCAATAATTTTATCCTTTTCCTTCATGTTTCTCCTAGCACTGTTGAGTTCATAAGCCATTGTAAACATGTGGTGGCTGTAGTAGCTGTTATCATTCTGCCTTATTATGACTTTAATCTTCCTCATGAACTCATCAACTTGTGCATGGCTTGACTTCTCTCTATTGTTGAATATATGGTAATTCCCTTCGCATGCATTTATCACTTGTTTTAGTTCTGGTGCCTCCTTAATGTAATCGTCAAATGTCCTTTCTTCAAGATCATCTGCTCTGGTGAACAAGACCATCATGTGTTTGAGCACTGGTTGGCCAAAGACTGTGTGAATCAGATTAACGGTGTTTCTTTCTTCTGCAGTGAAGCGCCCAATGGCCATTACAAGAAGAAAGACATGAGGACCTGGAGCTGCAAGTCTGATGCAATTCACAACCTCATTTATGACTTCTTCATTGGACAGTTGTGTGTCATATAGACCAGGAGTGTCCACAATACAAATTTTTCTTCTGTCTATCATCCGTGATGCACTTGCACACTGTTTAGTGATTGATGAAGCTCTTGCTTCTGACAGAAATATCTTTTCACCAAGAATGGTATTTCCTGTAGCACTCTTGCCAACTCCTGTTTTACCAACCAAAACTATGCGTATCTCCTCATCTGTTGACATTTTAAGAAGTATTCATTAACAAACATTTGCTAATTTGAATTAATATTAACTAGAATTAAATACAGTTGTTAGTAGTCATAAGATGGTAGATTAACAAAGAACTTACTCATTGTAGTACTTTTTTTCATTCTCTGCTAGTTGAGTTGTTCCTTCAAGGATTTCAGAAGATCAGATAGCAGTGGGTTTGTTGAAGTCATTAATACAGAGCTCTGTTTTATTGCCTACCGTTTTAAATAATTACCTACGCCCAACCTCTTTTGCAAACAAGCAATGATTGGATAGACTATTGAAACAGACTATTGAAAATGTTTATGGTACTCACATACAACTTAGCTAGTTGACTAATATGGACTTTAATAGTTATCACAATGCATGTAATACAGTTTTTCTTAATCGGTAAGTGTTTATCAGGCTTAAAATAATTAACAACAGTAAGTTGAACACTTAATAACTGGGCTTTAATAGTTATCACAATGTTTTTCTTAATCAATTTGACACATTTCTCTAAACTCAGGTCATTTCTTTAAAAAAAATAACACAGTAAGGTGAACACTTTGTAAATGTCCTAAATAGATTAAGTTTTCATTATATTTTCAGTTGGCCTCAAACTAATAACTACAGGTTTTTTTTGTTTGTTTGTTTGTTTGTTTTTTTGTTTTTGTTTTTGTTTTTTTTTTTTTGTTTTTTTTTAACATATTGTTACAGTTTTTCCTCAGTTGATAACACACAATTCATTAAACAATTCACCATTTTTTCACAACTATAAACACTGTCTCAAAACTATACACCAATTTTCAGGTCAAAACCAAATATTCTAGTCAAAAACAAACTTTGGCCTCAGATGATGCACAAACCTAACAAATACACAGACTACTCCACTATCTAGAAAACACCATTGAGATCAATTCAAAACAATGTTACTAAAACCTTAATGTTACTTTTTATTGCAGGCTATAATATCATATACACAAAAAACAAACAAAAAAAAAAAAAACACTAAACAGTTACTAATCAGCATCCTCGGCACCCTCAGCATCATGTCTCTGGGCAGAATCAGGCCACATACCTTCATCTACATCATAGTAAATGTTTTCTCTTGCAAAACAGTGGGGAAAATATGCTCTGTGGTGCCTTATACAGCCTTGGATCGACTCTGCTCTATAGCAATGTCACCACAGGTCCATTGCTTGCAAAAGGTTTTCCCATTCGTAAAGGTTTAAATCCAAAACTTTCCACCACAATGCAGAAAAAAAAAAATCTCCTCTATAGGATTTAAGAATGGGGAGTATGCTGGCAGAAACATGTCAGGGACCATCTGGGATGGTCATTGAACCAATGGACCAGAGCAGCACTTGCATTGGAAACTTGCATTATCCCAAATTAGAAACTTGCATTATCCCAAATTACAACATACTGAGGCTGCTTAGCTCATCCTGGCTCTCTTGCTTTGTGTTGGATAATGGAACCATAGAGATGGTAGAGGAAATCCAGGAGATACTGTGTATTGTAAGGGCCCAAGGTAGCATGATGATGGTCATGATCAATGCCTCAAGATGCCTCTGTCTGGAGATGATGAGCAGGCTGTGTTGCTTCCCTTGGGAATAGTAACACTGTCTGAATCAGACCTCCACCGTGTCCCAAACCCTTGAGCTTGAATGACTGGTTTCTCGGGTCAGCCCGCACTGGTTCTCAGCATCCTGCCCAGTCCCATCCTTCCTAGAGGTGCATTAGGAGATTACTAGGTTATGGACGGCACTTTTTATTGCCAGAAACAGACATAGTATCTCCTTCTCCCTCACTACCCTTGATGGTGGGGCAGCCAAAGGGTAAACAGAGCGGTCGGTTGCAATGCAATTGTGTCCAAGCACCGCTGCCATCTGGCAGGGTAATCCATGTCTTCTCTCACGGGCCTGTAGCTACTCATCTAGTTTAACTGGCAGTGCTTATGAAGACTGCGGGAAGGCTGCCTCCACCGTGCTTGCTATGGCATTGCTTAAGGTCCATCAGGCCAAAGCTCTCAAGGACATGCACAAGGGTGGTCATGAACCAGCAGTTCTACAAGAACTGCATAAGGCAACTAACTTCACACATGAGTGACGAAGGTCTTCGGGACAACCAGTGTACACAGTGGTGGTCCAGGAATGCCATCTCTGGCTGTCTCTGGCAGAAATGAGGAATTAAATGTTCCCATGTCCCAGACAGGCCTTTTTGGCTACACAATCAAGAACTTTGCCCAGCAGTTCATCCAAGCAGCGTCTTGGAGCCGGTCGCAGGCAAGGTACCCAATTCATCAAGGCCCCCTCCAAATCTGGCCACAAGCAGAAAGGTAAGTGCCCTGAGACGGGCAGCCTAGAGATGGAGGGGACAGCTATTTAGGAGATGGTGACCGCACCACTCCCTCCCCCAGAATCTTTTGTATTAATTTTGTTCTGCTACTGGCCCTACAGCCAGTGGTACCCACATTTTCAAAGAAAGAGCAGTTTCCTCTATCTCTGTGTCCCAAGAGAGCACAGATATGCGGTGTAGAACCATACCACTTTCATCCTCTTCTATTGCCAGCAGGCAGCAGAGGGCGGTTCGAGAGTGCAAACAAGGCATTCTTACGCAAGGCAGGTCCAACCGTGGAAACAAGTAAGTGTTGCACCAGACACACAGGCTTTGCTTCGTCTCCGAGATTGGTTTACAGTGATTGACTTTCATGTCTGCATTCTCCCTCGGCACAGGCCATTCCTGTCTTGTCCCTGTCTCCCCCGTGTGTTCACGAATGTCGTGAACCCTCAGCCAGTTGATGTTGCACAGTCACCTCAGCCAGTTGGGTCTTCGGGATCAACTGGGAAAAGAGCAACCTCCCCCCCGTGCAGAGGATCTCTTTTCTCAGGATGGAGATAGATTCGGTTAGATAGCTCACCTCAAGGGGAATTTGCTCACTCAGTGTTGAGCTGCTTGAATTCATTCAAAGGCAGGACAGTGGTCCCACTAAAATGTTTTTAGAGGCTCCTGGGGCATATGGCAGCTGCAGTGGCAGTAACTCTGCTTGTTTTGCTTTATATGAGGTCACTTCAGCACTTAAATCAGTTACTGTGCACCCCTTTTAAAACTTGCTGAATGTGATCGTTTTCTAAAGTGAAAGTGAAACCAAAAAACTGCTCGCATAAGAAAGCGATTAACTATCCATTATGACATGCTATATTTATCACATTTTTATATTTATGTACACAATAATAATCTTTTACATTGTAATCCGTGCATTTTTGATATTTGGCATGTTTGTGTGATGTTGCGTGTCTCTGTGTGTGTAATAGAGTGAATATGTGCATTGTGCAACCTCCCTATAGGTGCATATTACTAACGTGCTCTTTAAATAACAAGAAAAATATTGGGCCATTGACTTTAGACCAGGTTTTAGTTGGTCAATCGTGCAGTCTATTTCAGGTACCTATAAAATAGCAACGCGTCAACTGTGCCTGAACACACCTCTTTTTCAGACCAGCACACCCACGGGTGCACAAATGAATGCAAATGCATTTGCTATTTAAACCACATGGCACAGGACGTGAAAAAACTGCCTCGGGCTGAAACTAGCAAAAATCACTTGTGTCAGCAAATCATTATATATAACAAGGTTGCAATGTAATTTGTCTGAGTGAGCCACAAATTCACAAATCTGACAAATGAATTGTTTTAGTTTTTTTTTTTAAGTCAGCCTTTGTTTTTTGGTCCCAGTTCTCCTGATTAAATATATACTATCCCTATAATATGCTTTTTTTTTCTTTAACTGTAACAAATAATTATGTAAATGTAAATAATTTCCAGTAAGTTCTGATACATTTGGTATCACATCTCTTGATAACACAGATGTTTATTACTGGATGATGTATTTTATATCTATATCACGCTCCATACCTTATATTACCCCGCACATTTAGTGCAGACACGTAGGAAAGTGTTTATTAGATTACAGCTAAACACCAATAAAATATGCACTTTTTCAGGGTAAATAAGGTACAAAGGTGTACCTTCTGAAAAGGTGCCATCTTAGTGACAGCTTTTCGCACCAAAAGCGCACATACAAAGATGATACCCAGATCTTAGCTGTATTAACGCTAAGTGACTACCAAGTGACTTTCTATGTCTGTGTCTGTACAATATAATGCTGCAACCTTACGCCTTTTGAACAGTGCTGATCCAGTTTCACCAGCCATGCAGAAAATATATCCTTTTTTCTGTTTTATTTTCTGGAACACTTTCTAATCAGTTGTCCCAAACACAACTGTAAATGGCTTCCAGTCAGATGTTTTATTATCAGTAATAATGATAACAAACATGCTGACTATATTTATTGGGTGCTAATGTTTAGTTTTCAATGCGTGCATATCATATCAAGATCAATATATTACATATCCCTTTAAATGTATTACAATCACGCAAATTGAACAAAAGGTTTATTCTGCTTCAGTCTGTAAAATCTTTCCTATTTAAGGCTTTCATGATTCACTAAAATATGGCAGATAAATTCTGTAGCAGTTCTGAATTACTTAATGTTCCTAAATGAGATTATCAATCAATCAATAAACAAACAAACAAACTGTAGTTATTTACACAACATTAGTGTATTTTATTATGTTTTATTATATTGCAGTTGATTCACAAAAGCATTAAGCCTCTCAAGACTGTGTATTATATTCAAAAAAATCATTGGCTATGACTTCATACCTGGCTATGACAATACTAATACAGTTTTTAAAATGACTTAAACACTCAAAGTGGTACTTGAGGCCCATTAAATGAAACCATTTATATATTTTATCTTTACACCAAGCCTTCAAAACTACAAGCACATCCAGCTACATCCAGTCATGTATGAAAACACTTAGACATAATTTGTTCATTTACTAATCAAACCAAACTAATCAAATGTTTTGAGAAAGAAATTATTTTTAACCCTTGCATTTCTATCTACAGTTTACAGTGAAACTGTATACAGTATATAAACACACACACACACACATACAACTATACTGTTAACTTTATTTTTAATGTGCTTTATACAATATAGATAGCTTCACAGCAGCAGTATCAAGCTCTAACAAGTCAGTGGTGTCATTATACAGCCCTAGTCAGTTCAGTAGTGATTCAGTTTAGTTGCATATATGAGCATGTACGTGTTTTACATGTTGTGTGTGTGTTTTGTGGATTTATGTGAAACGTTTTGAGATATGGAGCTATAGTAAGCTAGTAATAATAATAATAATAATAATAATAATAATCTAAAATATAATTGGAGATAACAGAATTAAAAATGGCAAAACAAACTTACATAAAAAGGTCAGTGGTTAATGTGTTATAAACTAACAATACAGCAATAATACAGAGTCTGTCTCTAACCCCAGTCAAATTCTCAGTAACTTAAGCAGATTATCTGTACATTTTCAATCAGGCAGTTAAAAGAATAAATAAAGTGTACATATATGTTTAAAAAATGGATACATGAAATGTTAAAATATAACATTGATTTAATATTTATCTTCTTACTTGTGGATTTGTAATGCTTTTTTGGAAAATTGTATAAAATGCTGACATCACATGCTTAAGTATGCTATAGTATGCTGCAAGATGACTTATTGGTGTCTGATGGCTGTTTTAAGATTTCTGTTTCACTTTGTAATGCAGTTAGTTCCCTTTTTAGTTTAGCAATAAGTTTTTCCTTTTTCATCATGTTTGTCTTAGCACTGTTAAGTTCATTTGCCAGTGTAAACATGTGGTGGCTGTAGAAGCTGCTATGATTCTGTTTTATCATGACTACAATCTTCCTCATGAACTCATCAACTTGTGTACGGTTTGACATATCTCTATTGTTGAATAAATGGTAATTCCCTCCGCATTGCTTTATGACATGTTGTAGCTCTGGTGCATCCTTAACGTAATCTTCAAATGTCCTCTCTTCAAGATCATCTGCCCTGGTGAACAAGACCATCATGTATCTGAGCACTTCTCTGCCAAAGACTGTGTAAATCAAGTCAACAGTGTTTCTCTCTTCTTCAGTGAAGCGCCCAATGGCCATTACAAGAAGAAAGACATGAGGACCTGGAGCTACAAGTTTAAAGCAATTCACAATCTCATTCAAGATTTCTTCATTGGACAGTTTTGTGTCATATAGACCAGGAGTGTCCACAACACAAACCTGCCTTCGGTTTATCATCCGGGACCCATATTCACACTGTTTAGTGATTGATGTAGCTCTTGACTCTGACACAAATATCTTCTCACCAAGAATGTTATTTCCTGTAGCACTCTTGCCAACACCAGTTTTACCAACCAAAACTATGCGTATCTCCTGACCTGTTGACATTTTAAGAAGTATTGGTAAACTAATATTTGAGAAGTTTACCTAGAATTAAATACTGTTGCTAGTAAAGATAAGATGGTGGATTGATAAAGAACTTACTCATTGTAGTGCTGTTAATGATTTTTTGCTGGTTGCGTTGCTCCTTCGAGGATTTCAGAAAATCAGATAGCAGTGGTTTTGTTGAAGCAATAAATATGACAGCTTTAATAGCTACCTAAGCCCAACCTCTTTTGCACACGAGTTTTATAATTATATAAGCTTTTATTTTAACTAGGGAGATGAGAGGAAGTGATTCAAAAGGAGATCTAATTTCTGAAGGTAAGTGTTTATGGCACTCACTTACAATAAAAAATCAGCTAATATGGATTTTAGTAGTTATTGCAATGCATGTAATAAATGTAATAAATAAGAGTTTAGAGTTTATTTCATATTATAGTATCTTAAATACCCTGGCTGTCATTTAACATAAAATATCCAACTAAGGCACCTGTTTTTGTTTTTGGGAATCAGAGGTCTAAGGGGATTATTGTAGTTAGATTATGCATTAATTAAAGAAAATGTACATAAAGTAAATCACAGTGTACATTTACAGTCAAATTACAACCTCATGAGCAAATCACACATTTATCGATTGACTGACTGACTGATTGATTGATTGATTGATTAAAATATAAATCCCAAGTATTTCATTGTAGATTACAGTACATGCTTTACTAGTGAATACGTTTTTGGGAGCACTTAAAGTGTTAAAGGGATAGTTCACTTAAAAATTAAAATACTATGGATGTCCATGGGGACCATTAACAGTTTGGTTAACCACATTCTGCAAAATATCTAAACTCATACAGGTTTGGAACAACTAGTGGGGATATAAATGTATATATATCCAAATATTCACCATTGACTGATGTAGGAGCTCAACATGCACTACTAGGACAGTCGCTGGTGAATGCTTGGAACAACTCGCATATTCTTAATCTGCAGATCCAAAGGTTCAGAATCCAACAAGTGTTCAGAATATTGATAAGACATATACATGTTCAGTGAGTGAATTTTAACAGTTTTGGCTTTTTGCCAAACATTTATCAGCTTCACTGATAGCACAGTAAACTGTGACATGCACACACTAGTGTTATTTTGTTCTTAACCCTCACTAATTGGTTGGATAGATGATTAAAAATAATAATACAAATGTACTTCACCAGACTTCCTGTATTCTGTCGCTTCAATGTCATTCAAGTCAATTTAAAGTACTTCAGTAGTTGATTTCTGAGGCTATGCAGCTGAAAAGTGATTTTTGCTGTAATTGATGGGTATCTGTCTTCCCCCAACTGCATTTGATCCATTTTTAAAGAACTACAAAACTGTGGCATGGGGTTGGAAAGTTTGTCAAAGTCTCTCTCACACCTTTTTATGATTGCCACAGTGAAGGACAAAGTGTGCCTCAACCTCACCAGTGTCACAGTGGCATTTCTTTGGCATGCATGTTTGTCTGCCTTTTCCTACTGCCAGACTATAATCACTAGGCTGTTTGAAGGATCTGCTTTTTTTGCTGTTTGAAGGATCTCTGACAGGGTAGAGACATTCTGCCAGATAACACTCCAGTTTACTTAAATTTCCAATGTTTCCACCACTGAATAAAGTGTAAAAAAAGGTAATTGCTGCCTTTTTTAATCCTGCAATTCCAACTTTATTTCTCAGAATTGTGACTTTATTTCTCGGTATTTCAAGTTTATATCTCGCAATTCTGACTTTATAATTTTTCAGAATTGCATGTTTATATCTCGCAATTCTTACTTCTTTTGTCAAACTCGCAATTCTGACTTTATTTCTCTGCGCCTTTGTGCTATAAATGGTTTCAACGGCAACAACATAAACAAGCATTACTGCGCAGGCGCACTTTTGTGCCCCAAACTTAACTAGAATCAATAACAACAGAGTTCCTCTAGAGTAGATTATTTCTGATAACAAGCAAAATATATAACAAGTAACAGTTAAGTTACATTAGTGAGCAATTTAAACTGATGTCTTTAAGATGGGCTGACTAAAAATGAAAATTTATTTTCTGCCTGCAGGAGGTGCTTTTGGAGCAGCTTCCCAGCAACTAGCCAAACAAATAAACAAACACAGACCAATGTTGACTTCGGACCAGGCGTATACGTTTACGTTTATAGAAAATGAAAGGATAGTGTCCATTGGATTCGCAATTCAAAATTTAACCGAAAGTACGGTCATTCAGGTAGCCTACCTTTGGCCTACTTTTTATAGATACTGTTAAATATATATATACATATATATATATATATATATATATATATATATATATACGTTGTGTGAACAGAACAGCACTAGACAGGTAGTGTTCCATCACGTCATACAGTACGAGAGAGGCACTGTGTGTTGTATGTTTTCATGTGTGATTCCAGTAATTTACAGTGACTGCCCCACTACTAATTCACAGACTGACAGTGTGACTAGAACATATAAATAAAGACAAGCAGAGTGACAGTCTACAATCACTGGAACAAATGATTACAGTTTCTAACTGCAATTAAACATATTGTTGCAAATACTTTTTTATTCCACATAATTAATAGAGCACTAATCCGTATTTTTCTTTCTATAGGACATTTATTTGCTTTTTGGACAGTGTAACAGACTACCTTGATAATGGAAGCCCAAGATAAACTGCAGGTTGTCCTGCTTGGTACAACAGGGTCTGGTAAAAGTGCTGCAGGAAACACCATTCTTGGTAAAAAGGTTTTTAAATCCTATGCATCCACTCAATCAGTCACAGTATCAAACCAGACTGAGGCAGCAACAATTAATGGAATGGAAGTCACAGTTGTGGACACTCCTGGATGGCACTGTACTAAAATCTCTGAGGATGAGGTCGCATCACAGATAAAGGCAGCCACTGCGTCACTTAATGGGCATTATTCTTTTCTCATGGTCATCCCCATCGGTTCCTATACAGCAAAAGAGATGCATATGATTTCACAATTATGTAAAGTCCTAGGGGAAGAATTTTTTAATCATACTACACTTTTGTTCTCATTCCATGATAACCTTGAGTCAAAATCCTTCGGACAGTTTATTGAAGAAGAAGAGGGAGCATTGAGGAGCATTATTAACCGCTGTGGAAATCGAGTGCACACCTGGAACAACAGAGATAGTTCATCTGTGAACAAACTGAAGTTGTTTGAGGATCTAAAAAAAACACAGAGAATGAATGAAAATTCTGTGGAGAGCTCCCAGAGTGAAAAGCAAGATGAAAAAATGATTGGAAAACCAGAACAAGATCAAATCACATCTGATGAAACAATAAGACATGCAAGTGCACATAAAGACACTACAGAAACACTGGACAAGCCAAATGAAGTCAGAGTTCTTGTCCTGGGAATGGCTGGAGTAGGAAAGACCTCAACCATTAAGACACTTTTAGGAAATGATAATGAAACTGAAAGCAGAAAAGTTTATACAACCAAAAAGTCTGGATTTAATTTAAAGTTGATTGATTCTCCTGGCATTAAGAAAGATACACAAGTGAATGATATCGTCTCTCAGTTTCTGTCATGTGCCACTCTAAGGCCACATGTAATTATGATTGTACTCAGAGTGGAAAAAGATACCAAGGAAACCTTCGAAATTGTAGATCACATACTCGCATGTCTTGACACATTAAGAAAACACACAATGATCATTTTCTCTGGAAAGGACAATCTAGAAAACAATGGTATTGAAGAATACATTAAGAAAAGTCCAGAAATTGAATGTCTTGTAAACAAGTGTGGAAAAAGATTTCATGCACTGAATAACAAGGACGCCTGTGATCAGACTCAAGTAAACCAACTGGTGGACAAGATTGCTGAAATATACTGTGAAAATGAAAAGAGGAAATGTCCAGATCACATAGGTAAAAAACAGGTGTAGCCTACTTTATAGGGGTGTGACGACGAGATCTCATTCCATGATCTCATAATATTAAAATGTGATGAGATGTCTCATTTAGGTAAAAAGCCGTCCCGGGATATCGCTAAATCGAGGGTGAAATTAGCATAGACTGTGTGGCACATTATCTTTACAACCCCACATACAAATGTTGGCTGGGATGCTATATTTCAGTTCTGTTACTTTTATATGAAAATAAATGTGATGAACAAGACACTCAAAGTACTTGCTATTTAATTCCATTCGAAAGACATATTTATCATCCATTTTTAACTTTAAATAGAACATCTTTTAGATTTTTTTTTTAAAAACGGTCTATAAGAGAGCACGCAAGTACTGTAGGCGCTATTGAGCTCTGTGTCACTCTTTTTGCACTTGAATTGCTTAAAGTCGCTTAAATGTTTAAATAGTGGAGACACTAGGCTCACTTGAGATGAGCAAAATTTGCATAGAACCAATCAACGGTGATCACCATAAGATGATGCATTCTGGTTAGAAATGTGTCCGAGAGCGGTCTGCCTTGCTGTGATGTCACTCTGACATATGCCAAAAATCTCTTGACAGTCGACAGTGCAGTCGAGCGCAGTTGCTCTGTCCAGCACAGCTGCACTGACCAAAAGCACGATGGGAAACTACTTAGTGATGACATAGCTTATTGCTCATTGGTTTAAACAACTGTGATGCTGCATTCTCTTTTAAAATGTTTCCTTTGTATATGTGACATTGTGTGAATATCAGTGACTTTTCTGATTAGCGATTGGCTCTTTTATTCAGTAGGCGGGGTTTCCTTTGATAGAGCAGCCATTTTGAACATTGGTATTGAGCGTCTTTTTTGTTCTTATCGTGTAGAATGAGTGCTCAGCAACGCCGCTCCCAATACATCGAGTACGTGCAACCGTGAATTTGAAAATGAATGAACGCGAGTGCAAATTCAAAAGTGATTTCAGTACCCTGCATTTTGAGAGCAGCTCCCTGATGTGCTCAAATTAGGCTACATAGCATTTCTGACAATATCAAACCTATCTTAGGCTAGGCTTTGAAATTGTATCCATCTCTTGGCATAGTATCATGCTTGAAGAAAAATGTGGTCTCTTTTCATCATTTCTACTGTTTATTTCTGTGTTCAGTTTGTAGAAAGGAGTTCAGTTAGTTCAGGTAGTTAGAAGTTCTAGAAGCTTATAATTCATGTACAGTTCTAAGGTCTGAAGAGACTTATAGAAATACAGAAGAGAAGCCAGTCAGTTGAGCTTTTGGCAAAACCTTTACAGTGCTCAGATATTGTTGTTTTTTTTACTACATATGATAATTCATATTCACTGAAATGACATTCTGAAAAGACACTGATTACAAAATGATTAGTTAAAACATTTCAATGCACTTGCAAACTAATTTTCTAGTCATGTATTTGATCATTGAGGATTGCTTAAAAATACTGTGTAAAAATCTCATCTCATCTCTTTTTGTGCAACCAATTTCATGTCCATCTCGTTAGCCAAGTATCTCATCACACCCCTTGTACTTATGTTAAAAAACAACAACAACAACAATAAAAAGCCTAAACGAAGCATTAATAATTACATATTAAATCAAAATTGGATGAGGTTGTGACTGTGTTTGTTTCTTTTAATTTTTACAGAAAAGCTACAAAAACTGAGCGATGAAGAGTCTTCTGAGAGTACATATTTTTAAAAGAGGTATTATGTATTTATATATTCATGCACAGACATAATTCTGATTATTTTATTATTTTATTTAGTCAAAAATGACATTTTTGTCATTGTTTATTTACCCTCACCTTGCCCCAAACCTGTATAAATTAACATTTCTGTTGAACACAAAAGAAAATATTTTGAATATTTTTTCCCCATGCTGTAGACGACAATGGCAACCACAAACGGTTTGGTTATGAACATTCTTAAAAATATCTTCTTTTATGTTCAGCAAAGGAACAAAACTCATCTCATACAGGTTATAACAACCTGGGAGTAAGTAAATGATGACAGAATTTAAATTTTTGGGCTGAACTATTCCTTTAGTAACATTTTCTGATTAGCTGTCACTGACTGTCTGCTTGATTGTGACCTCTCTCTTCTTTTTAAGGCCTCAAGAAATGTTGAAAGAGATGTGCTGGAGATTTTTCATTTCATTTCATTTTAGCATCTTTCCACTCATTCTTTTTTATCTGTAGATATCAGAGTCACACCAATTTATGTATAAAAACATCTTATTTATGTGTGTAATATTCTCTTCAGTTATGAGTTATTATTATGTTAACTTTACAGGTCACACAACCAACTCAAGACTAGTCAGTGAAAAAAGGTGTGAGGATAATAAACAACAAAATAAATGTTTCTGTGTCAGTGAGTTGGATATTCAGGATTAGGTTGGAAATGATCAAATATACTCATAAATACGCTATTTGTTTTGCACATTGTGCAACAACTTTCTGACCAGAATCACAGTGCCACTGAGCACCTAATGATTTAAAATGTTGAGATAAAACTTTTATACTTATCTATAAAGTGTTATTAGTACAATAAATTTTACTACACAGGGTATAAATGTAAGGTGTGATTATCTATTAATTACACACAAGACCATTTTTTTGTCCTATGAAATAGCATTTCCTCCAAGGATTCTATCTTGATTTTGTACTTAATGCAGTTTCTGTTTTATCATGTGAACTTGTGAGATGAATGCTTATCCATCTTTTCAATGTATTTCTTTGTTCAATATTTGATCTAATCACTACTTTTTGACTATTTAACTTAGTGTGTGTGTGAAATTCAATAAACATGAGATTTGAATTTCATTGTTTATCTTTCTACTTTTCTTTTAGTAAACATTTTACGCAGCTTCACATAAGTCTTACTGAAGCTTTAATTGTCATGATATTTTATACCCCTAACCATAACAGAAAACCTTATTTTTTAAATTTGTGAAGTCATTATGAAAAATGCACCCTACACAGACAGCTTTGAAAGATTTTTTTTCTTAATTATGACCTTTTAAAGAGGTGTCAAACCAGCACCATACATTCTTATATAAATACAGTGAAAATCCTTATGTATTACACACACACACAAAAGTTGATTATGTTGCATTTTTCATCTTCATACAAATGAATATACACTTTATTTACCACCATGTAGGTTATTATTTAAAATTCAAGTGTGTCTTGGTTGATTCAATAGATCAGTAACAATATACAACATACACGCTACAATACTAGCCTATAATATATAGCCTGTAACAGTGTGTTGTTATTATTACATATGGGGGAAACAAAAATAACATCCAAAACATTTCATATACAGGGGTTGGGCAAAATAATATGAAAACCAAGGAAATATTTTTCTTTATTAAGGTGTATTACCACCATTCCCCTTTAAAACATCTTCTAACCTTAGAATATATTCATACAACTAGCTTCCTGTTGAAGAAAGGAATCTGCTTCTAATTCTTCTCTCCAAAACTGACCACAGTGGTTTGAAAATATTTATGTCAGGTGATTTGTCTGACCAGAGGAGATGTTAAAGTTAAAGTTTATCTTGGTGCTCCAACTGTCCAGGTTTTATAACACCAAAACACCATCTTTGCTGCATTTTGAAACTGGTGTCTTTGGTTAAATATTAAAGCAGTTTTTGCTGCAGTAATTCTGTTTTTCTAACATTTGTTTTTGTCCACTGTTCTCCTTTCACTGATGAAGACTTTGTCTACAGCTCTAAAAGGGGTCATCGGATGCAAAGTTCAGTTTTACATACTGTTTGAACATTAATGTGTGTTGTGTATGTACACATCTGCCCTATAATGATAAAAATCCATGCATTTTTAATTGATCTGTAAAAATAATTTCCCCTTTTCCAAATCGAGCCATTCTCAGATGCCTGTCAGTGTGGCGTCACACAGACAGAGGCCGCTCCCACAATAGTTGATTGATATGAGCGTCTTACCTCAGACCCTGCCTACATCAGCTGTAATATTCGACCTCCATTGTTTAGATGCCGGAGCAGGGATGTAAATTAGACAAGAATATCTCAGATTGAGCGATTGAGGTGTTGTGCTTCTGGACGTAATAATGAACATAGTGGTCGTCATTTACTCCCGACATCTGAGCTGCTGAAGATGCAGTGGGTTACGCTTGTTTGTGAAGGGAATGCACCTCTCAATCTACATATATCCGTCTATGTTCGCGCAAATCATTCATGATCCAGCTTCACTTACAGCACAAGTGAGTATAAGGGTTTTTTATGAATCTCTGCGATCGCCGTTTTGCAGCTCAACACACTAAATGCGGCTAAAGTAAACAGGCTCGTCACTCCATGGTAAGAAGAGAGGGGCGGGGAGAGCAGAGCTCATTTGCATTTAAAGAAACAATCCATCAGAATGGGTTGATTTTTGCTCATTTTGACAAGGTAAAAAGGGTGTTGTTTTAGACTACCACTGAGATTTTTTAACCAAAGTATGTTATAGATTTTTTCATTAAGACCCTAAAGAATCATATCAGCTTGGAAAATGGGCATCCAATGACCTCTTTAATAAAGCTGCTCTAATAGAGGGGTATAGCGCAACCTGATAGGCTCAATACAGTGTATATATTTGTGTTATTTGTCAATGTATTTAAATACATATAAATACATTGTAGGCTGTTTTTAATTAAAATTACCTTTTTGACACAATAAAACCATGTGAATAAACAGATCATTGACTGATTTGTTAATTTAATTATTGTTATTGCTGCTATTGATTCACGATTTAAGAACTGATTAAATATTTTTACAAGAAAAAAGGAAAAAGCTATATTTAATATGATACATTAAATGGCACATGAGCTCTTTAGTACGTGATTAATTCTAGCCAGTGTTAATCAGATTACAGGTGAACACTGATAAAACAGGTCACAAAGGGACGCAAGAGATGTAACTGGTTACAAAAATATTTAAAGAGTTTCAAAAGCTTTCACTGAGAACTAATACACCTTCGGCACTCATATGTATGCACCCTCTCAGGGTAGATAAGGTACAAAGTTGTACTTTTTGAAAAGGTACCATCCCAGTGTCAGCTTTTGCATTTTTTTTTTTTTTTTTTTGAGAGTGAATATATGAAGATGATCAGCTGTATTGCCAAGACTACATAGATTTTCTATGTCTGTGTCTTTTGGATGCTGCTGATTCATATTCACCAGCCATGCAGACAAAATATCCTTTTTTGTCTTTCACTTACTGGTAAAATTTATAATCAGTAGTTCCAAGCACAAATGTAAACGATTTCCAGTCAGCTAGTATCATGCATTGATAATATATATTTTTATTGGTTGTTAATGTTTAATTTAGTTTTACTGTATGCATTTCATATCATAGTCCATATATTTTACAGCTCATTACATTTAGTACAGCCACGTAAACTGAATAAAAAGGTCACAGAGGTTGTACCAATAAAGACAAGAAACAAACTGGTAGTTAAAAAATAGAATTTCCTAAATGTCCCAAGTGAGATTTTCAGTTATTATGTAACATTATTGTATTGTATCGTGATTTATTACACTGCAGTAGATTCATAAAAGCACAAAGCCACTCAAGATTATGCATTATATTCTAATAATTTTGCTATATTCTACAGTACTTGGCTATGCCAGTACTACTACGATTATGTTAAGCTTTAGTACATTTAACTGTATTTATTTATTTATTTATTCACTTAATTTGGTTTACACTCAGGAAATGTTTGACAATTAATGTGGTGTTGTTTCACATATTTTTGTTTGACAAAGCACTTTTTCCCTGCTTACAGTAAACTGTTGATTTGAGCAGTATTTAGTTCCACTGTTCAAGGTTCAAACCGCAGCGAGAGTTCATGATTTTATTGTATCAGTACATTTCAATAAATCAATAATTCTCTCAGACTAATTACTTGGGTGGTAGTTTTTCAGAATTAGAATGGTTTTCTCTTTGGATTTATGTATATGCTTTATTTATTTATTTATTTTTACTGTGTTTTTTCTAAGACATTGTTAGATGTATTTCCTGTTATAGCTATGTAAAAACTTGATATCTGTATCATAGCTATTAAACTATATCTTTAAATAATTTTATTTAAAAATTCCAAGGACTAAGTTAAGGAGACTGCTGTTTGCAGCAGTAGCGCCTTTGGAATAGCCTACCTTTTCATGTCAGGAATTTTGATTCTGTCTATGTTTTTAAAGCACAGCTAAATACATATTTGTTCGCCATGGTGTATTCTTTTTGTTGATAATTGTTATTATTGTTGTTGTTTTAGGTGATGTTTTATTTGTTTTTTTTTTTTTTGTTGTTTTGTTTTATCTTTATATTGTGATGATATAAAGCACTTTGGTCAATATGTGTTGTTTTAATAGTGCTATATAAATAAAATTTATATTACATTACATTTTAAATCAGTATTTAACCTCAGGATGAGATCAGAGTAAAAAGAGGTTCTAAAGTCTGATTTTGGGCTGGCTATGCTTTAAAATTGAAGTTTTAAATGTTTCAAAATGATTAACAGTTGAAAACATAAGTTAGAAATGTAGAACCAATGTAATCAGTTACATTAATTAAGTGACTGAAATAGTTACATTACTTACCTTTTAATAAGGTAACTTGTAATCTGTAACCTATTACATTAACAAAGTAACCTTCCCAACGCTGGTAATAGGTAGAGTGTAATAAAAAGCTGCAAAAAGAGTCACAAAAGAGTCAACTATAAAACAAGATTTTATTTATTATTATTTTTAACAGACTTAAAAATGGCAAAACAAGCATATTTAAAAGATCAGTGGTTAAAATGCTAAAAAATAATAATACAGCAGCAGTAAGAGTCAGTAAACTTCTAACTCCAATCAAATTCCTATAAATTAAGCAGATTATCGGTACATTTTCAACAGGGTAAATAAAACAATTAATAAAGTGTACATGTATGTTTAAAAAACAATCATAACAGAAAGATTAATATAATCATTAGTTGTTAGAATATGACATTTATTGTATATCTTCTGCCACATTTATATTGTATGAAATACTACATTATGCTGCAACTTTTATTTGTTTCTTTTTGTAATGCTTTTATTTCCTTTTAAGGTCAGCAATAATCTTGTCCTTTTCCCTCATGGTTTCTTTGAGCATTGTTGAGTTCATTTGCCATTGTAAACAAGTTGTGGCTGTAGAAGCTGTTATCATTCTGTTTTATCATGGCTTCAATCTTCCTCATGAACTCATCAACTTGTGTGCGATTTGTCTTTTCTTGTTGTTGAATAAATGGTAATTCTCACCGCATGTATTTATCACTTGTTGTAGCTCTGGTGCCTCCTTAATGTAATCCTCAAATCTCACATCATCAAGATCATCTGCTCTGGTGAACAAGACCATCATGTGGCTGAGCACTGCTTGGCCAAAGACTGAGTGAATCATTTCAACAGTGTTTCTCTCTTCCTCAGTGAAGCGCCCAATGGCCATTACAAGAAGAAAGACATGAGGACCTGGAGCAGCATATCTCAGGCATTTCACAATCTCATTTAAGACTTCTTCATTGGGCAGTTTTGTGTCATATAGACCTGGAGTGTCCACAACACAAATCTGCCTTCTGTTTACCATCTGTGATGCATATGCACACTGTTTAGTGATTGATGTAGCTCTTGACTCTGACACAAATATCTTTTCACCAAGAATGGTATTTCCTGTAGCACTCTTGCCAACACCTGTTTTACCAACCAAAACTATGCGTATCTCCCTACCTGATGACAAATACAAATACAAAAGTATTTGTTAACAAACATTTAATAAGTTGAACTAATATTAACTAGAATTAAATACTGTTGTTAGTAGACATAAGATGGTGGATTGATAGAGATGTGAACTTACTCATTGTAGTGCTGTTAATGATTCCCTGCTGGTTATTTTGCTCCTTCAAGGATTTCAGAAGATCAACTGGCAGTGGGTTTATTGAAGCTGTCACTACAGAGTTCTGTTTATTGCCTTCAGTTTTAAATAATTATCTAAGCCCGACCTCTTTTGCATGTGAGTTTTATGATTGGAGCTTTTACTTGAACTATTTAGTAAAGGAGATGAGAGGAAGTGATTCAAAGGGAGATCTGCTCTCTGAAGGTAAGCGTTTATGGCACTTACTTACAAAAAGAAATCAGTTAGTTGACAAATATGGATTTTAATAGTTATCGTAATGCATGTAATAAATCTAAGGTTTTTGACATTAAAAGAATATTTCATATACCATTAGACACAATTATAGTATTTTGAATACCATTACATATAACATATAATTGAAGCACCTGTTTGTTTGTTTGTTTTTGTTTTTATTAATTTTGTTTTTTTATTTTATATATATATATATATATATATATATATATATATATATCAGTGTTGGCTGCAGCGTTAAACAAGTGTCCAGAATATTGATAAGACAAATACATGTTAAATGAGTGAACTTTAACTGTTTTGGCTTTTTGCCAGACATTTATCAGGTGTACTGATAGGGTGGTAAACTGTCACATGCACGCACTAGTGGAATAAAGTCCTTATTCCTCATTAATTAGCTGGATTTATAATTAAAAAATAATAATCCACATGTACTGCACTAGACATACTGTCATTTGCATTGCTTTAATGCCATTGACTTTAATTTTGACATTTATTTATTGCCATTTTGTGTTAGCATACAATATTGTAAAATCATTAAACACAAAACAAGTAATGACAAGAAAAATAAATATGCATATTAAAAGATACCCCAATCATTCAAATATAATTTTTTGCTTAATTTCATGATTTTGTTCATTCTAATTTGGTTTTGTTCAGCAGTGCTGGTCTGAAACTTTTTTTCTTTTTTATTAGGTGGTAATTATACTATGGAAATAAATTTCCACCACTGAATAAAAAAAGTAAAAGAAGTTCATTGTGACTCATTTTTATTCCATGGTTATGTTTTTTTTTTTTTTTTGTTTTTTCTCACAATAGCAAGTTTTCTATCAGATATACACTCACAATTCTGACTTTATTTCTTAGAACTGAGCCTACAGTAAAATATAAGTCCATTATGAAGCATTTTATATGGATGTGTTTTATGACAATCTTTTTTATTTTTATTATTTTTTTTTTTTTTTCACCTGTTATTGAGTAGGAAATATAAGTATGAAGCATTTATGGATGTGATCAATCATATGTTTAGTTTCTGAATGAATGCAGCATTTATGGTAGAATTCTTACAGCAACTTTATGTAGTTTTGAATATTTTTGAGACTTTAGTCCCCTACAGTTAAGAAAATAGGCTTTCGTACATGCTCACCAAAGGTACATAGACCTACTCCCACAACCGATGACAGAAGCCTTCTGAAAAGTCATTGGTACTGAAAGTTATATTTTAAACATAAACTTATTTTAAATAAATGACTCATAAAATCACCTCCTACTGTCCCTCTTAGTGGCGTAATGATGTAATGCCCATTTCTAATGCACAGACTGAAAGCCTGACTGGAACATGTAAATAAAGACAAGCGGAGTGACAGTCTACAACCACATTCCCTGGAACAAACTATTACGTAGTTTCTAATTGAAATTAAATATATTGTTGCAAATACTAATTATTCCACATAATTAATAAAGACACTATTACTCTTTCGTTCTATAGGACGGGCTATTTGCTTTCTGTACAGTGTGGCAGACTACCTTGATAATGGAAGCCCAAGATAAACTGCAGGTTGTCCTGCTTGGTACGACAGGGTCTGGTAAAAGTGCTGCAGGAAACAAAATACTTGGTAAAAAGGTTTTTAAATCCCATGCATCCACTCAATCAGTCACAGTATCAAACCAGACTGAAACAGCGACAATCAATGGAATGGAAGTCACAGTTGTGGACACTCCTGGATGGCACTGTACTAAAATCTCTGAGGATGAGGTCACATCACAAATAAAGGCAGCCACTGCGTCACTTAATGGGCATTATGCTTTTCTCATGGTCATCCCCATCGGCTCCTATACAGCAAAAGAGATGCATATGACTTTACAATTACGTAAAGTCCTAGGAGAAGATTTTTTTAAACATACCACACTTCTGTTCTCATTCCATGATAACCTTGAGTCAAAATCCTTTGATCAGTTTATTGCCGAAGAAGAGGGAGCATTG
Source organism: Labeo rohita (assembly GCF_022985175.1). NCBI lineage: Eukaryota > Metazoa > Chordata > Actinopteri > Cypriniformes > Cyprinidae > Labeo > Labeo rohita. The sequence continues at coordinate 23,313,612 of NC_066869.1, read as the reverse complement.
AGGAGCGTTATTCACCGCTGTGGAAATCGAATGCACACCTGGAACAACAAAGATAGGTTATCTGGTAAGAAACTAAACAAGTTGTTAGAGGATCTAAAAAAAACACAGAGAATAAAAGAAAATTCTGTGGAGAGCTCCCAGAGTGAAAAGCAAGATAAAAAAACGACTGGAAAACCAGAACAAGATCAAATCACACCTGATGAAATGATGGGAGATTCAAGTGAACATAATAAAAGTCACAAGAAAGACACTGTAGAACCAATGGACAAGTCAAATAAAGAAGTCAGAGTTCTTGTCCTGGGAGAGGCTGGAGTAGGAAAGACCTCAACCATCAAGACACTTTTAGGAAAAGATAACGAATTTGAAAGCAGCAAATCACTGATTTATACAATCAAAAGGCCTGGGATTAATTTTAAATTGATTGATTCTCCTAGCATTAAGGAAGAAACAGAAGTGAATGATTTAATCTCTGAGTCTTTGTCACATGCTACTCCAGGGCCACATGTCATTATGATTGTAATCGGAGTGGAACAAGTCACCAAGGAAACCTTCAAAATGATAGATCACATATGCATGCATTTTGACAAAACACACACAATGATCCTTTTCACTGGAAAGCATAAACTAGAAAACAAGGATATTGAAGAATTAATTAAGAAGAATCCAGAGCTTGAACGTTGTGTTCAATTGTACAGTTGTACAACTCATGCACTAAATAACAAGGACGTCAGTGATCAGACTCAAGTAAACCAACTGCTTGATAAGATTTCTGCAGTGTATCATGGGAATCATTGTCAATACTTAAAAGAAAAGAAGAAACATCCAGAGCAAATAAAACAAAAAAGTATGTACCTAATAATGCAAACAAAGAGCATATTAAGTAAAGTATTAAAAATTGTAATGTATTAAATCTAAAACTGGATGTGGTTAAGGTTATGACCATGTGTGTGTGTTTCTTTTCATTTTAATAGAGAAACCAGAAGATGATTTAAAGGAAGGCTTATTGATTTAAAGGAGGTATTATGTATTTTCACACAATTACTTGTTAGCTAATTTTTAAAGGAATAATTCACCAAAAATTTAAATTACTCATCTTTGTGTAAATTATTATTATTATTATTCTGATCAACACAAAAGAAAATATTTTGAAGATTTTTTTTTTTTTTTTTTTCATACAATATCATACAATGGATGTCAAAGGCTGCCAACAATTGTTAGGTTATCAACAGTCTTCAAAAATATTATTTTTTTATATATTCAACAGAAGTAAATGATGACAGAATTTTTCATTTTTGGGTAAACTATCCATTTAATTGCATTTTCTGATTGGTTGTCATTGACTGTCTGCCTGATTGTGACCAAAAAAAAAAAAAAAAAAAAACTTTTTCTCTCTCTCTTCTTTTTAAGGCCTCAAGAAATGCAGTACAACATCAGAAAAGAGATGTGCTGGAAAATGTTTCACTTTATCATATTCTTTTTTTTATCTGTATGTCACTCCAATATTTCTATAAAAACATGTTTGCAAAGAGGTAAAATTCTCTTCAAATATCAGGATTATGTTAACTTGACGGGTAACATAACCAACTCAAGATTAAGCAGTGAAAAAGGAGTGAGGATAGTAAACAACTAAATAAAAATGTTTATTTGTCAGAGAGTTGGATGTACCAAATTTGGAGTATTAGGTTAGAAATGAACAAATGTACCCACAAATAATCTACATGTTATGCACATTGTGTAACAACTTTCTGACCAGAATCAGACTGCCATTCTGAACATCCTATGATTTCAAACTAAATTTGAGATTAAACTTTCATTCGCTTATATGTCAAATGTAATCATTATACAATCATATGTGCTACACAGGGTATGATTATCTATTAGTTAAATACAATACCTTTTTTTTTGTCCTATAAAATAACATTCCTCTTGCCAACTGGATTCTGTCTTCTTTTTATATTTGGCATTCTTAGTGCAGTTTCTGTTTTATCATGTGGTTTTATGTATGCTTATCCAGCCTGTCAGTATTTTTTCTTTGTTCAATATTTGATCTAATCACTAGATTTTTGTTGCTGTTGTTGGTGTTGTTTTTGTTGTTTCACTAATTATGTATTATGTATTAATAATTGTGAAATTCAATAAACATGAGATTTGAACTGATTCATTGTTCATTTTTCTACTTTTCTTTCAGTCCACATCTTACTGCAGCTTTAACTGTCATGATATTTTCTACCTCCATCTATAAAACAGAAAACTACTGCATATAGGGTATGGGCCTACACAGAAACACTAAGCTGAACATTAACTAGTTATATTGGTTATATGAAACAAAAAATATCCTTGTGTGCGGTGCAAGAATTATCTTGTTTATTATGTTGTGTTTTGTGTAGGGTTGTTTCATCTCCGTACACATGAATATACGCATTTGTCTTTTATTTACTACTAAATTTATTTATTTGAAATTTAAGCGTTGTCAATACTGTGTCATTTGCAATACTAATGCTCGCCTCTGGATGGGGTATTGTCTCCATTTTTTGTGTCCCTTTGTAGGCTGTTGCCTTTGATTTGTGCTGTTTTGTTTGATATTATAAATAGTTGATATATTTATACAACATCTGAATCCAGTTTAATGTCATCTGTCGAAACAAAAGCCATTTGATTCATGTTGAAGAAACAAAACTGCTTCTCACACCTCTCTCTAAAACTGCCCACAGTGGTTTGAAACTATTTATGTCAGGTGATTTGTCTGGCCAGAGGAGATGTTGAAGTTCATCTTGGTGCTTCAACTGTATAGGTTTTATAACCAGAACACAATGTTTGCTGCACTTTGGCACTGGTGTCAGTGATTAAATATCAAAGCAGTTGCAGCTCTTTTATGGGTTTGTGAGGCTCAGAGGTTGGATTTTGTGGAAACAGAATCTTGAAGGTGAATATTGAGGTTTGCCATCACTTTTGCTGCGTTATATCTATATTGTTTGGACACAATCCTTATAGTGTTTAAGGATCCCTGTCATCCACTTTTTTTTTTCTTTTTGTCCACTGTTCATTGATGTAGGCAATGCTTTTTCTACATTCATAAAGATATTGCTCTTAAAATTAAAATTAATAAAAACAACAAAAAAAAAAACAGTCATTAATTACTCACACTCTTGTCGTTCCAACCCCGTAAGACCTTTGATTATCTTCAGAACACAAATTAAGATCATTTTGATGAAATCCGAGATCCGAGAATCCTTATTGACCCTCCACAGACAACAAGCAACCACGTTTAAGGCCCAGAAAGGTAGTAAGAATATTGTTAAAATAGTACTGTTGCGTGACATCAGTGGTTCAAGTTCAACCTTAATTTTACGAAGCTATGACACGAAGAAAAGAAACAGTTCAATTAAGTCATTTGCTTTTTTTTGTTGTTGTTTGTTTGTTTTGTTGTTGTTGTTTGTTTTTTTTTTTTTTTTTTTTTTTCTTTGTGCACAAAAAGTATTCTTGTCACTTTACAATCAGGCCAAAATAAAACTATTTACCTATAGTATTTTCCGTAAGAAGACAAAAAAAAAAAAAATGATGCAGAGTTAACAAAAATGTACAATAGTAGGCTATATTCTAAGTATCTTGTATTGTGCAGGACAACCCAATTAGCATCGTCATATAGGATTGGGGAGTTACATCCACTTCATAAAAGATCTCCGTATAATGTTTTAATCTGATGTGCCTGATCTGAACTGGATATTTGAGTAATGACTCTCTCATACCTTCCACTGTGTGAGTATATTTAGCCTTCAAAAGCAGTGGGTGGTGGGAGTAAGTGCGTGTATAAGTACGAGAAATCAGTAAGATTTATCCAGCACCGTGTTTTAAAATAGCATTGCATAGAGAGCACAAAGAAGAGCTTCCGAGACCCAGGAATTTTTATATCAAACGCATGCACGTCATTAGCCTACATCAGCGTGTGATGCTCTCTGGACAAATCTCACAGAGAATTAAAGTCGTAGCTCATTGAACAAACTAGACACCTGAACTGTATTTCTCTACTCGGAAACCGACGGAATGCAAGTAATTCTGGTCGCAGCAACAGTGCTCTTTGCGCACGACGTCGCCGTGGCCGAGCCGAAGACGAAATGTCCATCCAAGTGTGATGTGAGTAAATGTCCGAGCCCGAGCTGCCCGAGCGGGTATGTGCCCGACCACTGCAACTGCTGTCTTGTGTGCAGCCTGGGCGAGGGCGCACCGTGCGGTCGGAAGGATGATGCTCCGTGTGGCGACGGGCTTGAATGTAAATTTCCAGCCGGTAAGCGACTTTCCAAAGGTGTTTGCCAATGTAAGACAACTCACAGAGTGTGTGGCAGCGACGGAAAGACCTACGGGAATGTGTGCAAGATGAGGGCAGCCGCGCGTAAAGCGCAACAGCGAGGGCTCCCCGTAATAACCCAAACGCACAAGGGTCCATGTACATCACCAAGCTCAGGTCAGTCACTGATCACTTCAACTACTTATTTTATCTATGTGTAATATATTTTAGACGTGAAAATCATGTGCATGTATATCCATGCTCAACCCTGTCAATACTATAAGTAAATATAAAATATTGACATGTATTTAAAATATTTATTATAAAAAAACATGTTGTTGACACATATGGCTGCTAATACCATATTAAAATCATCATGTATCTTGTATGTATGTGAAAAATTTATATAATCTTATAGATATATAAGATGCTGTTTATTATAAATCCTTATAGGTACTATCAGAGCTGGTACTGCACAGTGAATCTGGAATAGTAGCCAATCCAAATAAAGCATAAAGTCACAAATACTCTTCAGTCAGTCAGCGGTAGGACAGTTGTTATATCTCCATTACACTGTAAAAAATAAAAAACACAATTTGTTGAGTCAACTTAAAATAATTTGTTACCCTGTTGCCTTAAAATTTTAAGTTCAGCCAACTAAAATAAATTTAGTCAACTTGAAATGTTAAGTTGGACTAAGTAACAACTTAGATATTTTATGTTTGCTAAACTTAGCAGATGGGTAAGTAACCCAGCTGGCTTAAAATTTTAAGTTGATTCAACTCAAATATCTAAGTTGTCACTTAGTATAATTTAATATTTCAAGTTGAATAAACTTTTTTGAGTTGACTGAACTTCCTGTGTGATGTCAGATTTTGTCTGATTGAGACTTCTTGGAATTTCACACGGTTTCAAAGGGTGTTTTTGCAGTGATGCCATAGAAGAACCATTTTTTTTTTGTTTCCCCAAAGAACCTTTCAGTGAACAGTTCTTAAAATAACCATTTTGAAGAACATTTAAAAAATCTAAAAACCCTTTTTCGACTAAAGAACCTTTTCTGCTTTTGAAAGGTTCAACGGATCTTCAAGCTTCTTCATTAAACTATCACTGCCAAAAAAGAACTTTTATTTTTAAGAGCGTATCATTCTATATTTAATTTTCTATACATAAATAGCTTTTTTTCAGCAGGAGACAGTTAGTTAAACCCTAAATAAAGTGCTAAGATTTGCATACGAGGCAGAAACATCAGTGTGACTTTGGATGTTTAGTGAGATGTAGACTCTTTGTTCCTCTTACTATTCCGGTGCCAACTTCAGTTTTACTCAGAGTCAGAGAACATAAACACCATCTTAACGCAGCTTTCAGCCCTTTTGTACTAAAGATTTGGAAAAGAGGAAACAACCTAGGCAGAATACCATCTGCATCTGGCCCACAGAATGTGAGGGAAGTAATAAATGTGACACACCTAGTCACAAATGAGCAGAGATCCAAATTATTACAATGGATTTCTTTCTTCTTCTTTTTTTTTTTTTTTTTAATATGCTCAATGGGAGCATCACTAGCACATGAACCTAATAGAACGTTTAGTTCTGAGCAGTATTGTGGAGATACTCACTAAATTTTGGCACAGAAGAATAATAATATGTTTGAATAGCAGATCAGTAAGTTGGCTTTCAAGCCAACTTAACTGTTAAAAAATCAAACTCTGAATTATTATTTAAGACCACATTTATTTGACCAAACATATTACCGTATTAGAATGATTTCTGAACGATAATGTGATGCTGATGACTGGAGTAATGTCAATCACATCCCAGTAGTCTTCATACTTGGCATATCACGTACTATCATTGACATGAATGGTTCTTCCTGCAAGTATAGGTCCTGCACACCTGAACAGTCCAAGATACAAGTTTAACTTCATTGCTGATGTGGTGGAGAAGATTGCCCCTGCTGTGGTACATGTCGAGCTCTTTCTCAAGTAAATACCATTCTGCTCTCATGATGTTGATTTGGTAATGGTAACTGTTTTTATCGCTGAAAATATTTGCTATTTTTGCACCTCATTGAAGACTGGAGGCAAGGTGTGTTTATATAATCTGATAATGTAGTAATCTACTCATTTCACCTCACTGATGGTCAGCAGTTTCTTTTCCATCATTTTTAAGCTCTTTTGTAATCATGCAAGCAATTTAAGCTCTGTTGTAATCATGCAAGCAATGTAGGTCAACGTAAGAGCACTGTACTGTAACTGTCAGTTTACATAAAACTGTTTCGTGTTTACCAAGTATGGTTATATAAACTTTTACTTTCAAGCAATACTAGAAAAGAAATGTTCACCTACACTCTTAAAAATAAAGGTTCCAAAAGGGTGTTTCTGCAGTGATGCCATAGAAGAACCATTTTTGGTTCCCCAAAGAACCTTTCAGTGAACAGTTTCTAAAAGAACCATTTTGAAGAACATTTTAAAAATCTAAAGAACCTTTTTCGACTATAAAGAACCTTTTCTGTTTTTAAAAGGTTCCATGGATGTTCTCCACTGAACCGCTGATGCCAATAAAAAATATATATATTTTTAAGAGTGTAGTCAAGTGTAGTGCAATAACCACTGTTTTCAATGTCTGTGTCCAGCCACCCGCTGTTTGGCCGTCATGTACCTTTGTCAAGCGGTTCTGGATTCATAATGACACAGTCCGGTCTGATTGTGACCAATGCTCATGTGGTTGCTAGCAGTACACCAGTAACTGGCCGTCAGCATCTACGAGTGCAGCTACACGATGGCCAGACATACGAGGCCTCAATCAGAGACATTGACAAGAAGTCTGACATCGCCACTATCAAAATTAACCCAAAGGTGAGAATCATTTCACAAGTATTAGTGATGGCATCTGCTTTAGACTGTTCAAAATAACAGGACTGTTATTTCCTTGTAACATTTTATAGTGTTTCCCTGGTCTCCTTTATTTTTATTGTACTGTAAATGTGGAACAGAGCCTTGAGGCTGAAAAACTGTAATCTTCAGCCTTTTTTCCTGTCACCATATTTTTTGTTACAGTGGACTTTTCTGACACAAAGCCTTTTAGTCAATAGCCCACAGTTTATGTTTCATAAACTTCCAGAGAATAAAAAGCACAAATCATCCATAAATGGCTACACCTTTGACTCTTAAATCCGTGTTTATGACTCCAGAGGCAGATGGTTTATATCACACAATCCACCCTAGTCTAGACACACTTGGACATGTTAATGGTGGCCTGCTGCACATGCTGACCTACATTTGTGTGAGAGAATTCAAGAGGTGTTGTGTTGTAAGAGGTGTTTTGTTTCCTGATGCATATGGATCTGATTATGGAGATGCGTAAATGGTCTAGTGCAATATTTCCATAGCCCATTTTTGACTATTAAAGAAAAAATATTCAGCATAGGGATTGCTTTTGAAACAAAAATTGAGGAATGTTCCCACGTCAGAGAGTTTGGATTGCTTGCAGATATTTTGTTCTGTTTATAGCAGCTCATGTCATTTCCCCATCTTTTGGTCTGCAGCCTTAGACTTTTTCCATACTGCACCAATTCTGAATTGTTTTTCAAATCTGATCCTTTGGACAGACTGTGTGTTTGCAAGGAATAAAAGCAGTTCAGTTTGTTCAGGAAGTGTTTGTCATTTTGGCCAAGTCAGTGACAAAGTGGCGTGAGATCCAATGCAAGCAGTTTATTAGAATGACAAAAAAAAAAAAAAAAAAAAAAACAAGAAAACCAGGAATCCAAGAAACAAGGGCTGCATACAAAATTGCAGATGACCTACTATTTCCGGCAAGATTCTGAAATGTGCACATGATGAACACTATACTGTTCCATAAGACCATGGAAGAGGATTTTTTGAATGGCAATAAAGCAATGTAACTGATGTTAGTAGGTCATGTGACAATAAAAACATGGCTAATGTAGTACATCTATGTAGTAAATTTGCATTCTTACTATATAGAACATACTTTATTAGTGGTTACAAAATAATTACTTATGCAAAATAAGTACATACTCAAGAGAGTATGTTATTTAGGACACAGCCAAGGGCTAAGATACACAGAGGTAAACCAGATTTACTAGAAACTACTGCAAAACAGTAAGACTGTTGGACAACTGGAGCCAAGCAAAAACTATAAAAGTCCACAAACAAAACAAGGGCAAACGGGACAAGAAGAACATGGCAGTGTTTTCAATTAAGTAATATCCCATGAGCAAAAGTGCAGTTGTTCATATCCCCATCCCAGCTGGGATTTCAATGTTTATTCTCAAGTGAATCAACATCATGGATTCACTGTTAAATTTTGTTTAGATTTTGCAAATCAAATCAAATCAGTTAGACAGTGTTTCAACATCTTATTTCTCTAAAGATTTTGTTAAAATGTAGTTGATGTGAAAACATTTAGCATTAAACGTTGTTTTAACATGTCAGTGTCTTTTTCAGGTCAACAGGTTGTTTTTGAACCAATAACAAGTCATGATTCAAAGACTCACTCTCAAAGACAGTGACAATTCAGAAAAACACCGTACTACTCTAACTTTTTGTGCTATATATAAAAATATAAAGATATTGCAAATATACCAAATATAACTAGACAGTTACTTGTTTTGTAACAAATCTTTTGAACAAATGTTTCAAAGACTCACAAAGACTTGTTGCCACCTATTGGTGTGAACTGCAACCTGTAGGAAGTGCCAGTGACGAAAAAATCCACCAGTCCTGCACTGATTGACTGAATCATGTTTTCAATTAATTAATTTGCATGAATTGTTTATGTTATTTTTCCTGCAGAAAAAATTAGCAGTGTTATCACTGGGTCGCTCTGCTGACCTGAGGCCTGGTGAGTTTGTGGTTGCCATTGGCAGTCCATTTGCACTTCAGAACACAGTCACGACAGGCATCGTCAGCACAACACAGAGGGATGGAAAAGAGCTCGGCATTCGTGACTCTGACATGGACTACATCCAGACTGACGCTATCATCAATGTAAGACTAAAGAGAATGCTGTCTGCAGAATATACACTGACCAAAATTATAAACACTTTTGTTTTTGCCCCTATTTTTCATGAGCTAAACTCAAAGATCTAAGACTTTTTCTATGTACACTAAAAGCTTATTTCTCTCAAATATTGTTCACAAATCTGTCTAAATCTGTGTTAGTGAGCACTTCTCCTTTGCTGAGATAATGCATCCACCTCACAGGTGTGGCATATTACGATGCTGATTAGACAGCATGATTATTGCACAGGTGTGCCTAAGGCTGGCCACAATAAAAGGCCATTCTAAAGTGTGCAGTTTTGCTGTAACCAGTCAGTATCGGGTGTGACCACTATTTGCCTCACACAGTGCAACACATCTCCTTCGCATAGAGTTGATCAGCTTGTTGATTGTGGCCTGTACAATGTTGGTCCACTCCTCTTTAATGGCTGTGCGAAGTTGCTCGATATTGGCAGGAACTGGAACACACTGTCGTATACACCGATCCAGAGCATCCCAAACATGCTCAATGGGTGACATGTCCGGAGAGTATGCTGGCCATGCAAGAACTGGGATGTTTTCAGCTTCCAGGAATTGTGTACAGATTCTTGCAACATGGGGCCATGCATTATCAAGCTGCAACATGAGGTAACGGTCGTGGATGAATGGCACAACAATGGGCCTCAGGATCTTGTCACAGTATCTCTGTGCATTCAGAATGCCATCAATAAAATGCACCTGTGTTCGTTGTCCATAACATACACCTGCCCATACCATAACCCCACCGCCACCATGGGCCACTCGATCCACAACGTTGACATCAGCAAACCGCTCACCCATACGACGCCATACACGTTGTCTGCCATCTGCCTTGTACAGTGAAAACCGGGATTCATCCGTGAAGAGAACACTTCTCCTAAGTGCCAGATGCCATTGAATGAGCATTTGCCCATTCAAGTTGGTTACAACAACAAACTGCAGTCAGGTCAAGACCCCAATGAGGACGACGAGCATGCAGGTGAGCTTCCCTGAGACAATTTCTGACAGTTTGTGCAGAAATTCTTTGGTTATGCAAACCGATTGTTGCAGCAGCTGTCTGGGTGGCTGGTCTCAGGCGATCTTGGAGGTCCTGGGCTGGTGTGGTTACACATGGTCTGCGGTTGTGAGGCTGGTTGGATGTACTGCCAAATTCTTTGAAACGCCTTTGGAGACGGCTTATGGTGGAGAAACGAACATTCAGTTCAGGGGCAACAGCTCTGGTGGACATTCCTGCAGTCAGCATGCTAATTGCATGTTCCCTCAAAACTTGCGACATCTGTGGCATTGTGCTGTGTGATAAAACTGCACATTTTAGAATGGCCTTTTATTGTGGCCAGCCTAAGGCACACCTGTCCAATAATCATGCTGTCTAATCAGTATCTTAATATGTCACACCTGTGAGGTGGATGCATTATCTCGGCAAAGGAGAAGTGCTCACTAACACGGATTTAGACAAATTTGTGAACAATATTTGAGATAAATAGGCCTTTTGTGTACATAGAAAAAGTCTTAGATCTTTGAGTTCAGCTCATGAAAAATGGGGGCAAAAACAAAAGTGTTGCGTTTATAATTTTGGTCAGTGTAGAAATTGTTTACAAGATTGTTTTGGCTGAATTTGAGTCTCTCTTTTTCTCTCTTTCATCATCAATGGGAAGTATGGAAACTCAGGAGGTCCACTTATTAATCTGGTGAGTGTGAATGAAGTTTTAGACACTGGTTAGATACATTTAATAGTGCTAGCTTTTTACATAATATTTCTGTCATGTTAGGATGGTGAAGTGATCGGAATAAACACACTAAAAGTCACTGCAGGGATCTCTTTTGCAATTCCATCAGACCGAATCAGTAAATTCCTTGATGAATCTAATGATAAAGAGCAGAAAGGTAAGCATCAAGCACAGAGGTAATTCACTAATCGCAAAAGTTCTGAAAAGTTCCCATTCCAAAATGAATTAATCAACACTGATGTTAGCACACAAAAACCTGAGTTGCCAATGGATGTTCATTTTCATTCAATCATGTTAATCTGAGATTACATTTTACAAGAATCCCACTTCTTTAATTATCTTCTGCCAACTGAAACAAAATGGCTACAAAACAAATACACTATGTGTGAAGCAGCGCTGTCCATTACATCCTTGGTGTCCTTTACTTTGATTTCAGTCAAACAAAGGGTAGTCAGGACAAACTTCACGCAGTCTCAGGCTGCGAAGACTGCCTCAGGTGAGGTAATTGCTAGCAAATTTCACTTTGCTAGCTAGCGACTAGTCATCTTGCCAGCCTGATGACATAAAACATGCATCAACTTTTAACTGGTCCATCACACAGGGAAAGTTTACCCAAAAATTAAGATCCTGTCATTAATTACTCACCCTCATGTTGTTCCAAACCCATGAGACTTTCATTCATCTTTGGAATACAAATTAAGATGTTTTTGATTAAATCTGAGAACTTTCTGACCTTGCATAGACAGCAACAGTACAGGCCCAGAAAGGTAGTAAGGACTATCGTTAAAATAATCAATGTGAAATCTGTGGTTCAATCGTAATGTTATTTAACTGGCTGACATGGAAGAGAAGAGATTGTTGAATAAAGCCATTGTTTTTGCTGTCTTTGTGCACAAAAACTATTCTCATAGCTTCATTTACGGTTGAACCCCTGCCCTGGTGAAAAAAATAGCATAGGCTTGTAGGTATTTGTGTTGATGCTGAGATGCTGGTTAGGTATGTTTTGTTGCTGGTTTAAGCTGGTCTTTTGCTGGTTTATGCTGTTCCTTAGCTGGTTTATGCTGGTCCTTTGCTGGTTTATGCTGGTCCTTGACCAGCAACATGACCAGCTAAGGACCAGCTTAAACCAGTATCAAAACATACCTAACCAGCATCCCAGCATCAAAACATACCTACAAGCATATGCTGTTTTTTCACTAGGGTGATGCCACATGGACTATTTTATTGATGTCCTTACTACCTTTCTGGGCCTTGAACGTGTCTTTTGAATTGCTGTCAATGCAGGGTCAGAAAGCTTTCAAATTTCAAAATATCCTAATTTGGGTACCGAAGATGAACGAAGGTCTTATGGGTTTGGGAGGACATGAGGGTGAGTAATTAATGACAGAATTTTCATTTTTGGCTGAACTATCCCTTAAACTAACTAAAGAAGATAAATATTATGGATGTTTAGGATAGAACGCTGAATTGGATTGTTAACTGTTTATCAAACATGATGTAAAATTGCTTTGCATGAATTTGCCCCAGTAACCTGCTGTTAGCTAACTGCAAGTTGATATAACTCTTTGCTTCAGTGTTTCATGAATAAAAAAAGACTGTTATTTGTTCAGTTTCACATTACAATGCAAATGTCTGTGCTAAGCTAGGGTGACCATGCGTGCCCTTTTTCCTGGCCAGGATTTCTGTATTGCCTAAAATATCCAGGTTTTGGCTTGTTTGCACTGTGCAGACCGAACAATGTATGTAATAAAAGTACTGTGAGAGCTACAAAGAGCAGATAGCTTCTTATGCTTTCGACTTGTTCTCATGGATTTTCGATGTCAAACACTGATCAGTCTGCTTAGCGTCGTTTCAAGCTCAACAAACCTAACACGTACGTGAATTTGCATTGCTTTGACCGTTCTCTGTAGATCCCATCTTCTCACACACTACGATTGGTCGATTATGTACAGTACCTGCTTGTTATTGGTAAAGCTACTTTTCGATCATTATTTCAAGTATAAAAGTATAAAAACAGGAAAACAAAACCAAAACCTGGATATTTTAAGCAATATAGAATTCCTGACCAGGACGTGTTTGGGGAAAAAAGGCATGTATGGTCACCCTAAAGCTGTTGTTTAGGAATAACACTACATGCAGGGTACTACAGTGGTCTAATGGTGTGTTCAAGTCCTCCTGGGAAGTTTGTATTTATGCGTTGGGAAGTCATAACTACAACATTAGATGCATTTAAATCACTTTGGTTGGAGCAAGATGGTGTTATACCTATATACTAAAACATAGAGCAATAAGTTTTAATTGTAAGGTTCTGTAAACAGAATCATTATTTATTTTACTGTTATTGTTCAGTATTATATTTTGTACATCTAACTTTAAAATGATGATTTCATTAATTTCAGCAAATTTATAGTACTATCAATACAAGTGCTCCATCCACTGCGGCCGTCTACCATGTTTTATTACTGGCATGCTCTGAAATTGGAAATTTAAGACTTAAAAACATGTTTCCCAGTCATATTTACTATAGTGTATGTGCGTTCAACTCATAAATACAATCTTTCTATATAACTTGAATGCACCATGAAATTGTACAAAGATCTAATTGTACAAATATCATTTCTCTTTCAGATCTAAAAGGGCCCAAGAAAAGGTTTATTGGAATCAAAATGGTCACTTTAACAGAGAAGTATGTTATGTCATCAACATCAATGTTTTTTTTTCTCATTTAATAGTGTTAGATTTACAAAACAATGCCAACATAAACTGATTTCATTGCTTAGGTATCTAGGTTCAGTCAGTAATCTTTCTAAGAGGAGTCATCTGTGCCTGCATTCTTTTCCTCAAATCTCAGGTTTTCTGTTTGTCTTCTTTTCCTTAGCCTTGTCCAGGGATTAAAATGGAATAATCCAGACTTTCCAGATATTGGCAGTGGAATTCTTGTCCATGAAGTTGTCCCAGACTCCCCAGCTCAGAAGTATGTCTCAGCCAAAAAGTAACTTCTGTCCACCTCAGATTCTTTTTAAAATGTTACATACATGCAGCAAGTTTTGACAACATCATGCACTGATTTATCCAAAAGAAATCGCGTCATTCCCCTTTCATTTGTTCCTTTTCACAGAGGTGGGCTTGAAACAGGTGATATTATAGTAAAGCTAAATGGCCATCCTTTGGTCAACACTGGAGAATTACAAGAGGCAATTGAGGAAGACATACCCCTTCTTCTGGAAGTTCGACGTGGTAATGATGATCTACTATTTAACATTGAACCTAATATCCTCATGCAGTGACAATCAAGAGATGGGGAACCAGAGGATTGAACACAAGTGAAGCAGATTGCTAAAGACTTAAGTGTGCTTGAGTTTCTACAGATGGATGAAAATGTGAAAATAGATCATAATTAACATGTCATCGCATCTGGGTTCCAAAGGAGAAATGGATAAAAAAAAAAAAAAACGTTTCCTACAGGACTACTTTTTTAATCAATTGTCTTTTAAATTGAATGTTATTAATGTCATGGTATTTTACAGTAAAACTACACAGTGTTACAGTGCCTTTTTTCAAGACTGACTTAGACTGACTTTAGAGATCAGTACTTCTTTAGAAATATTAAAAATAGGCACTTTGTTGATATACTTTACACATGCGCTACTGATTGTTTTTTGACACATTAAGTATAATATTTTAATTTTATAAGATGCTGTTGCTTACAGGAAATACACCAGTAGTGATTTTGTAAAGGCAATTACTGATATTGTTTTTAACTTTGTTGAAGGCAAAATATTTGCACAATGAATACGTATTTTGATAAATGACTATTGAATACTCTGGAATAACTATGCTTTCAAAGCTGACTTAAAGTGTTTGACACTGTTTTAAAATTTACAAACACTTTCAATGACTGTAGTGTAATAAATGTTTAAGATTACACCAGAATAGTTTTACTCACTATTTGTATCACAGAGTGTATTCCAGAGCAGGAACAGGCAGAAGGAAGCCAGACAATGTGACATTAGTTCAGTCCTGTAACATCCTACACGTATAGAGGAATGAATAAAAAGAGCTACATTTATTATTTCTATATATTTATGTTACTTTATTACATTTATTTTTTGCCACTTTGTAAGATCCAGAGCAAAGTCATTCTTGTTGGGATTGGCATATGCAGATTATAATTATGATGGCGAGAAGTGAAAGTCTTTATGAGTGAGTGACTTTAATCATTAACTCAATCAATTAATTCAAAAACACTGATTAATTCTAAGAATGAAACAAGTCTTCACCGAATCTTTACGCAACCAAAAACATTGAATTATTCCAGAACAAGCTGTGTTTTGCTTGTCTGGTAAGGGTGGCTTTGTTTGGAACTATTTTTGGTTTGGTAAAAACATACAAAGCAATAATAGTTAGGGCAAATTCAGGTTAAGTGGGATATTTTTCCAGTTCTCCAAGTGGCAACCCTTACGAAAACTATGATTTTAGTAAAAGTGTAGTAACCATGTTTCTTTTGGTGCATTGATTACCATTTGTATAACCACAGTTTTACAAATATCACAGTTGAACTATGGTTAGTGTAGCAAAAAAAAAAAAAAAGATAATTTATGGTTACCATGATTTGCCTGTAGTAACCATGTTTTATTTTATTTATTTATTTATTTATTTTGGTTTTATTTGTAGTAAAAACATGGTTAAAATTCATAGCCTATAAGGAAAAGAACTCGTTTTTGCATTACACCTTGCCATTATTATTATTATTATTATTATTTCCATATTAATGCAAACATGCATTAAACGGACATCACTCAAATTTGCCATCTGGAGACATTGCGTTTTTTTTTCCCATTCTACTCCTTGCTTCACACGTTTTTTAGAGCAAAAACACGTCCAGTATGAATGGCTGCTAAGATATTGACGATTTCGAGGACATGAGAAAATTTGAGGTAAGTTTTCAGCATTAAAACGACACATTTAGAGCTACACTGTAAAAAGTGCAAACGTAATTGTTACGTATAAATTTTGTTTCTTTTAACTATCCCTATTTCTATATAGTGGTTAATGAACAGGAAGTGTCACCCATAGGCTTACTTTCACGTTGAAGAATAAGGTGGATAGGCAAAGTAATAGGCTACTTTTACGCATTCCCTTGAGGTGGGACTGGTTGAGGATGAGTTTATACTTCGTTTCCTGGAACTGTTTTCTCTGTTGTCACCATCCTAAATCCTCACGGACAGTTGTTATGAAATAGCCTGCTGTAATCCAGAACGCCCTCTGTTTCCAATAATTCACAGTTTATAGTTTCTCAAAATATATTTTGAAGAATGTTGCTGGATGAGATGTTTTCAACAAACGTTGTAACCTACTTTCCTTTTAAGGTGTCTCAGACATTCAAGAGCAGTTCTGCAGTGTTATTTCATCAAGGCACAATCCAAAACAACTAGCAAAGCCTTTAGTGACTCCACCGCTGTCCTAAAGACAGGTAGGTGTGATTGGCGTAGTGGTGGAATGTGACACTTTTCTGTGCAAACAAACACATCTCATCTACACAGACAGCGTAAACAAATTATAACACACTTGATTTTGTTTTTGTTTTAAACATATCAGCAGTGGTTGTAACATTAGGTGCATGTTTCACATGGTCACTGTAAACACTACTTCAGACACAGTATGAAAAAATGATACTAATACTTAAAAAAATAAACAATTTGGTTCAAGCCTCAAAAGATGACAAACACTCTGTTAATAAATGCTATTATTTGGCAGGAAACATAAGCTAATAGTTGATGCATCCTTGTCTTTAGTGGATGATTCATATCAAGTTCAAGTTCACAGGCGACCATTTTCTGGAAGTAGGTCACTTCTAAACACGTGTCCACACTCTGACTCACATGCCAGTTTCTCTCTACTCTCTTATGAGGTCATTTAGAAGCGAAGTGTTTGTGTATTCTGGGAAGTTTGTTGTTTATGAGTTAGAGAAGTAAAGAGATATTTCCACACTGAGAATCTTTAAGGTTATGTTTATGGAATAATTTTGACATATTTGCACTTTTTCACATGGGCTGTGAGACTGTGTGTGTATAATCAGTCACAGCAATAATTTAGTATAGCATTAAGCAAGATGATGTCTTATTTCAGGAGGTGGTAAAGCTGAACATGCACAGTTGATGATTTGAACATGCACATCATGAGTTGAAATGACTTAAAATTTAACATACAATTTTAAGGCAGTTTTTAAGTTGAAACTGGTGATTTACAGTGTATAAATTAATTAAATATATTAAGAAGTGAATGTAATGAGTCATAACATAACATAACACAACTTAATATAGCATTGCTAAACAAAATTATATTCAAAATGGTTCATTAATGACATGAAGAAAACCTGACTACACTGTAAAAAACTATTTGTTGGGTCAACTTAAAATAATTTGTAACCTGGCTGCCGTAAAATTTTAAGTTCACTCAACTCAAAAAAGTTTATTCAACTTGAAATGTTAAATTATAGTAAGTGACAGCTTAGATATTAGAGTTGAATCAACTTAAAATTTTAAGGCAGCTGGGTTACTTACCCATCTGTTAAGTTTAGCAAACACAAATATCTAAGTTGTTACTTAGTACAACTTAACATTTCAAGTTGAGTAAACTTATTTTAGTTGACTGAACTAAAACTTTTAAGGCAGCAGGGTAACAAATTATTTTAAGATGACTTAACAAATTGTGTTTGTTTGTTTTTTTGTTTTTTGTTTTTTACAGTGTAGTCTAAACATTCACATATATTCTAGCATTTTTAAGATTAGTAGCAACATATTTCCCAATTACACTTTTTAGTGTAGGCTTGATATATTGTGTGTTAGTGAGTAAGATCTTGAGGAGTTAGAAGGATAATGTAGTATTCTTTTTGGCTGCCAACACACTTTCTCATGTCTGTGTCCTAGTTTATTTTGGAGCAAGTAAAACCAAAGCTGTGACAAAGCAGTCTGAAACCTCAAGACCTTTACTGTGGATTTGATCTGAACTTCAGCAAACTTTTGTATGGTTATTATGGTTCATGTTGTGGTAAAGCTGTGGGATTGTGACATCATTGTGGATTTTGAAGCGGACTTTAACAGTAGTTATTGTATTTTATAGAATTGTTTGGTATGCTCTAATACCTAAAATATACTGGACTGCTTTTGACCTAACAAAGTTCTGAAGTTAATACCATAGCACAGCAGTAGTACACATGCTTATGGCACATAAGGTTTTTACTGCTCCTGTGAGGAAAATAGTCTGAGGCCAAACAGCGTCAGTTCCCAATCGCACACACTCCTCCCCCCTACTCTTTCCTGTCATCATTCTTTAATAAAAGGCATAAACTTTTCTTGGCTAAAGTTAAAATGAGGTCTTTTACATCTCAATTTCCTACAATTTAGACAAAGCTTAATGTGATAAAGGCAGACAGATACTTTCTGTCTAGTCCAGTCAGGTTTAGATTTGTGAGGCTAAATTACTATTAAACATGGTTGTGAGCTCCCTCTGTAGGAACAGACCTTCAAAATAAAACCAAACCAGCTCATGCCACATGCACCTGTAGCTACTTTATAAATAAGAATATTGCAGATTTGTTCGACCCTTGTTGACCTTATTGTTTCAAGTGCTATTTCATTCATATATTTATATATCTCTGTCTTTTGTAACTGCAATGTGTATAGCGTTCGAGTGCACTTGTTTAATGTTACTGCATGTTTTTACAAGAAATTCTTTGAGAGATGTTTAACTTTTTTTCACTTTATTGTAAACACTGCTTGGTTCCAGCTGTGACTGATCTACTCAAGCTGCCAATAGATATAAATATTTTCTCTTCTTTTTGAAGCCAGTACTGTTGACTGACCACTAGATGATGCTGTTTGTTTAGACATAAGGCAAATCCTGCTTTTTGAGAGACGTGGCACAGTGCTGCATCTACTTTATTGTGTTTATTCTATAATTGTCTTTCTCAGATTGAGTGTGAATACCAGAGTTGTCTTTTGACCGGAGGTTTGCTTAACTCTCATCCTTCAAAAATGTACTTAATTTTTTTTTTTTTTTTTTTAAATTAATTAATTAATTAATATTATTATTTATTTATTTTTGTCTTGTCTTGTTTACATATGTAATGTCTCAGGGGTAACAAGGGGTAACAAGTAACAGTCCATTTTTCCAGTATTGCAAATAAGTATCCACCCGTTGATTTAATAAACAGTAATTCTCTCTGTGTGTAGTTTTTTAAAGTTTTAACATTTCTTATAAAATTATGAGGTTAATAAGATTTTGTTTGCACGAATATCATGAGCAAATATGCATGGTAATATACTGTAAACACTGACTCTGCCAGATCTCTAGGGCCCTATGATTTCCACGATGTGGAATACAGAGACAGAATTGCAGAATCCAGTCATAAAAATGGAATTTGCTGTGTAAGCCTATACAGAATGTCACGAAATGTGCCAAATTTTGGATGAATAAATCAAAAGTAGGTCAGTACACTTAAATCAAAATACAACATGAACTAGTGTCTGTGAATATTAAGCCGTAAAAATGCTATTTAAATATGAATCCTGCATGTTTTGCGTGTCACTGTGTAAATGAATGGCACAGACGGGCAGTTTCGTTTACTGACGCACATGTTTTTTTAGCCTCTGCCGCCTCAGTGTATGAGTACATGAACACATAACCTCCAGAACTGCTCTGAGAGTCACTTCCTGAGCAATTCACCATTTCTTTTGAGAAAAACTATTGTCATATCCAGTGTTGGGGGTAACGCATTACGAGGAACACAAGTTATGTAATAATATAATTTACAATACAGTAAAGACTTTATAAATGAAATAAAATGTATACAAACCTTTATTTTGCTGAAGAAATGCACCAGATTGGCAGTGCTGAGAACTGCTCTCTTCTGTAGAGGAAGCAAAAAGCCCACGCACTGACTCAGCAGCTGGGTTGTTTTGTCAGAGACAGGCTTAACCTAGCAGTTGGGTAGAAAAATAACTCAATATTAAAAATAACCCAATAAAATGACACAACAATCTGAGCCCAGCACTTGGGTTAAAAAAAAAAAATAAAATAAAATAACCCAGCATCTTTTAGAGTGCAGAAAAACTACCCAGCAACTATCCAGCAATTGTGTTAAAAAAAAAAAAAAATATATATATATATATATATATATAATAACCCAGCATTTTTAGAATGTATATTTGTCCATGTCACAGTAATTCATCTGTATGTTACTGCCCAGTGATTTAAGTCTCTTTTTTTCTGTCAGTTCCTGTTTTTTTGCACCGTTGAGCATCACTCAGAAACATACAATTACACATTCAGTTGGTCCAGAGGGACCCTTCCACATAGAGGCTGCTTAAAATGTCTGGGTTTTGGCTTTGCTTTCCTATTGTTTTCATACTGAAATGTGGTTATACCAATAGCATGCAGGCATTGTACATAATCAGTGATTTTGTGCGAGAAGGTGGGATCTACAGAGAACTGTCAAAGCAGTGCAAATGCACATACATATAATGTATGAAGACTTAGAGAGCATGTTAATAGGAAAACAATGCCATAACCTGGACATTTTAGAAATTATTTTAAGTCAGGACTTGTCCAGAAAATAGAGGACATGTGATCACCCTAACTTAGCATGGATTTGTTTTTCTGCAAGCAGTAAAAAAAGCATTAGGTATTTCTACCTCTAGAACACATAGAAGACAAAAGCGGTTAAATGCTGGTCACAGACACACTGGCATCTGCTCCACTGTCACTGCGCCAGTACAGATAATCTGTTTCCTGCACACGCTGTGCTAATACTCATGTTATGACATCTGGTTTATGGATTTTAAAAAAAATAAGATGATTTTTAGATGATAATTAAACGTTGTTAAACTCATAGCAATATAAAATTATAACAATGCAATTTATTACAACCAGTGTTGTTGTATACACTCCAAAACCCCCAACCTCAAATGCACAGATGCACATACATTTATGGAATGATGTCATCCTCTGAGATGGCTTGTCAGTGAATGTCCTTTTTGAGAGCCAGCATGCAAATTTCATCATATCTAGCTCATCTGTAGCCATACTACTGTAGCATTTAGAGATTCTTTGTGTAATTTCAATTGATGACTTGCCAGAGTTTGTCTAATGGCAGTCACTCTCTATAAAGCTTTTGTCTTGATGGCAAACAAAGAAGATTTGCTTTTATTTCATTAAGTAAACGTTGTTTGCAAACTACCTCTGTGATTCAAAATATAATGACATTACCTTTAATGTTCTTTTGAACAACAGTTAAAATTATTTGTGATTAATCAATTATTCTCCTTAAAACTCTATGCTAAAAGAAACCACTGAGTGGAAACACTGAATCTTTTCTGCCGGGTTCACGGCTGTGATATGTAAATGACCCATCTGTCAGAGAAAGTCATCCACATGGCAACTACATTTCAATGAGTCCTGAGTTGACCCCAAAAAGCCCACAAACTATCGATGACATTTTGTTGTCTCACAGTATATACTTAAGAGATGTACAACTTGCTATATGTCAGTCATACAATGATTATGTGGTAAAGGTCACATGAGAAG
Source organism: Labeo rohita (assembly GCF_022985175.1). Classification (NCBI taxonomy): domain Eukaryota; kingdom Metazoa; phylum Chordata; class Actinopteri; order Cypriniformes; family Cyprinidae; genus Labeo; species Labeo rohita. The sequence goes on along the minus strand of NC_066869.1, from coordinate 23,291,978 downwards.
ACAATACAGGTCAAACCCTGAGAAAAGAAACTGCAATCAAGGATCATCTACAAATCAGAACATATAATCATTCTAATCTCTGGCACTGACAGTTGAGAGATTAGTTACAGCTGTTACTAAGCAGCATCAAAATGGGGAGACTAACTATAAGGTAATTCCATGATTTTATTAACTAAAGGTGTATCTTGATTGAAACTACAGGGGCTGAGCTACATGTGCATGAGTTTGTGTTTATGTCTGTGAGCTACATCTCAGAGAAGAGCCTGATTCATGTACTGAATATATGTTGGACTGCTGACTAACGCTTCCTTTAGGCCTAGAATGTCGTTGGCAGTTGTTGTAGTAATGACACTGAATACAAATGACAACTAATTTATGTGTGTGGGTTAAATCGGCACATGAGTTTCTAGATTTAATGTAACGCTTGTGGGAATAACAAATTGCCCTATATAAAGAGTGATATTGCCATATATGTTACCTATAAGGCAATATATAATTTTCACATGTACATTCTCTGGGTAGATGGAGATAAATGAGCAATATCACAAGTGTGTAAATACATAAGAAACAACAACGGATTGTCTTTAAAAAACCTTTTTTTGGTGCAAACTACTTTCTTCCGCCATGGATTTAAATCTTAGTTTGACAGTTTGACAGCTGAGCCCTAGCCTCCACTATTAATTCGAAAATGTTTCTAAACTGGTGAAGAAATAACACTGAGTTGCTTCATTTAATTGAAAGCTTATTGTATTACAGTATTACAAAAATTTACAGATAATGTACTCACCCCCTTTTCATCCAAGATCAAGAAGATTCATATCTTTCTTTCTTCAGTCGTAAAGAAATTATGTTTTTTGAGGAATACATTTTAGGAATTTTCTCCATATAGTGGACTTCAGTGGTGCCCCGAGTTTGAACTGCCAAAATGTAGTTTAAATGTGGCTTCAAACGATCCCAAATGCGGCTGTAAACGACCCCAGTCAAGGAAGAAGGGTCTTATCTAGTGATAAGACATGAACGTCTTGGATGACAAGGGGGTGAGTACATTATCTGTTAATTTTTGTTCCAGAAGTGGACTTCTCCTTTAAAAACTCACTTTATTATGTATTATGAAGTATTATGAGAGAGAGATGTGATTGCCTGCATCTGATACAGCATTCATTCTTCAGCTCAATCTCATATTCACAATAAAACATTATGAATGTCCACTGTGGAAGGCGATATCTTTGTCGTACTATCCTTTCGACTGTTAAGGATGATTTCTGATGACAGCACTGCTCAGTGCATTTGTTGGCTGCATTTTACACGGTGTTGTTGAAAGTAAAAATAATTTCTTTGTTTACTGCTGACTCATTTATAAAGACAGTTTCTTGTCGCCATCTAATGGTGAAATAACGTAACTAAAATCCCCATCACGAACACACACACACATATTATATCTCATGTTTAGCCACTGTAGAGATATCAGAGCCAGCGGACCAATGGCCAATGTGAGCCTGCTCTTGGTGGGTTAATGAGCGCTGAATGGCTACTGATGCCCTGGAGCTCACATCTCAGAAAACATAGTAGCAAATTTTCAAATAGACATTTTATTTATGAACAAATAGCATATTTGAATTCTAAACAAGTAGATTATCACCATAAAAACTCTTAAAACTACATTCCGTGATACAGAAACAATATTTTTTAAATTATAGTAGATTTGGGTGTCTGCCATGATATCCGCTGTGAGAAATACTGCAAGCGGAGAGATACAAACGGTTGGAAACATTTGGAGTTCCAATATCACTACAATATCACAATCCTCTTAGCCAATCAGATTCGAGGAGCAGGAAAAACCGTTAAATGTTTATAACATATATAAAATCCCCGTAGTAAACTTTGTACCTATGTTAATAATATCTGTATGATGATTTTTAGATTGTATTATGTAGTACCATATATATGTCTACAAGATATTTTAGTTATACTGTATATTCAACTTAGGAGCAAATGTACAAAAATCTATGTTTATGTATGTTTAGTTTTTTTTTAAATACTGGTATATGTACATGATCATGTATTTACTTATATAATATCAGCATGTGTTGATGGGTTTTAGGATGGATATACAGTACATGTACATGACATATTTGTCCAAAAATGTATTACACATGCATAAACATACAGGGCTAGATACTTATGTTAATATTTGAAATTGTTCCAATTTTTAATAGGTTTCATACATATTGTTACTTAATATAACAGTACATTTCATATATGGAGATATATGTACATATGTACATTTGTTTCTGGGAAATGTTTTTTTTTTTTTTTTTTTTTTTTGCCTTTTTTTAAGTAGTAACATGTTTCTTTCATATCTTAAAAGAGATTTGTATGACATACAATTTAACGCACCCACATACAAAAAACTGACAACTACTTTGACTGATGAAACCATCTTGTTTGTTGGCTTTATGTAGGTTGCAAAAGGTTAATGTTTGTATTTTAGGCCTGTAATTTAGTAAATTATATATTAGTGTACTTTAACATTAAACAACATTAAAGGTCGAACCAAAATGTCAAACTGATTTAAGGCTGGATTTAACAATAAACTAAACACTTGAGGGACATACTGTATACAACTATCTTGCACATCAACTGTGGACCAAGGGCTAGTAGTTTGAGTCTCCTGATCTAGACTGTTAATATCTCGCTTAATCTTTGTTCTCATCCTTTTACAGCAGTTTTTTCTTATTTGTTTTCTCTTTCGTCAGTGGTACTCAATTTCCAGATGTTGTTTGTTTTCAGCAGTTGAGGCCACCCTGTGGTGTTCTGATGAAATTCTAGACAATGGGTCTTGTTCGCTGATAATTCTGTATGAATACACAGCAGGTGTGTACACTACACACATACCGTATTTGTTATGTTCCTTGTAATGTTGATGATTCTGACTTGTTCTAAAAGAGAGTGTACTGTATGTACACAGCTATTAATTTGCATAAAACACAGTCAAACCATGTCTTTAAGTGCATAAGTACCTGCTTGCTCATGCTTTCTCTCTCATCTTTTAGTTATTCTATTTCTGATAATATACACTTATAATTCAAAAAAATTAGGGCTGGTAGGCTTTTTTTATGCTCACCAAGGCTGCATATTACTACAATTGAAACCTTTTGCTATTTTCTATATTTTCTATATTTTAATACATTTTAAAATATTTATTCCAGTTATGGCTGAACGTTCAGCAGTCAATACTTCAGCTGTGTTCAGTGTTCAGTCTCATATGATCCTTCAAAAATCACTTTAATATGCTGATTTAGTGCTCAAGAAGCATTTCTTATCATTATCAAGGTTGAAAACAGTTGTGCTGATTCATACTTTTGTGGAAACCGTTATACAATTTTATTTCAGAAATTTGTGGTGAATAAAAATTTCAAAATAACGGCATTTATTTAAAACAGATATCTTTTGTAACATTAGAAATGTCATTACTCTCACTTTAAATTAATTTAATTCAATTGCATTCTTGCTCGATAGATGTATTAATTTCTTTCACATGGATCTTACTTTTGAACAATGACAAATTTTATTTATTTATTTCTTTTAATTATATTTTTGTGTATGTGTGGGTTCAGTTGGTTTTAAATGTTATAGTAATTTAGTATACATTTTAGTGTGAACATATTGATGAAAAAAGTGATTATTTTACATACAAAAATGAAACGAGACTCGATGTCTATGTTGTTGTCCACTGTTGGAACAGAGGAACAGACTTTTAATCACTCACTCCTTCAGAGTTCTATTTCGGGAGGCTGAAGTAAGCACATGTGGCCATTTATGCAGCCCGCCTCGCTAGAGAGTTTGCACACAGACTGATAGGAGAGAGGGGACTGCAGAGAGTGCTTTTGCACAATTGTACTCTGGCAATTACTTACAGAATCGCAGCTCCACAGAGACACACACTAAACACTATTACAAATGGAGCATCTAAGCCATGATAAATCACCTTTGAAGCTAATCTGGACACATGTTATGTAAAACCATTACGAAAAATGAAATAGCAAAGGTGATGGAGATGATGAAACCAAGCAAATAGGGCGTTTTAGTTTTTCTGGCTAAAAACTGGCAGTGTTTGAAGATTTCAAATAGCAGACACATTTTCTCTTAGCACTCACCGAGATTAAAGGCCTTTCAGAAAGCATATTATACTTTTTCCTCACATACTTTTTCCACATATTTTCTCTCTAATGGTTTTTATGAAGGTATTTCTGTCTGTCTTTCTGTTTCTGTTTTTCTTTTTTGTCATTCTCTTTTATCATCTTTTGTCTTTGTCCAAGAATGTCTTTTCATCCACATTCTTCACATTCTTTCAATTAATTCTACTCTACAGATCTACCAGCAGATAGAAAGAGGATGAGAGCACTTGCTTTGTTTTTTATTTATGTCACTCCAGCAGTAGCAGACCCACCATCTCTCAGAACAGCAGGTGCTTGTGGGTGATAAGAACTACCTGTCAACTTGTTCACTCTCACCTGTCACATTTAGACTACTGTGGTGTGCCAGACACAGTCAAACCACTGCAGCATGTGTGGCTGTGTGCATCGAATGAGTAATACATGTACACTGTAAAATCCAATAGTTTACCTTACTTAGATATAATTAGTTATCTTTACTTAGATGCTATACTTACTAGGTTTTAGCAAGTTACATCTACTTTCAAGGCAAGTAAAACAATTTACTTACTACTTTGAGTGACGCTTACTTGAAATATTCAAGTAGCCACAAAGGAACCAATGACATTAATAAACCAGTGAGAGGCAGCAGTGCACTAATATGTTGCTAATTTGCAAAATAAAAACAGAAGAAGAAGAAAAGAAAAGTTTTTGAGGTGGGGCAATTTTTAATCTGCAATTATTTTTCACTAGTTATATTCACTCATTTCCCCAAGTCATCTTGAATGTTGTTTCAATACAACTGAAATATTTGGTAGAACATCATATAAGCTGACTTCATGAATTGATGTTGATTTTCATAAAATGTGGGGTTTTTTTTGTCTTTGTTTTTTACTTACCATTATAGTGATTAATGTTCCCTTTGGTTGGGCACTTGGAACTTTGTTTATCTTGTTATAATTTTTTTTTCTCTTGATGCAGCAATGCAACATGAAATCATAATTTTTGATTTCAAGGGAAGAAAAATAATAAGTAGATTACTTTTAGAAGATAATCCACTCATTTTTCTTAATTAATAACTTAATTAATTAGCTAATATTTTTTAATATATTTATAAATGATCTTTAACAATTTCAATGTTCATCATATACACCTTGAGAAACTTAATTAGAGTAAGACAATCCTTTGATGTTTGTGGTAATGTGCTCTAGTCAAAGTGAGACTTTAACATTCAGCACGTGAATCACAACAATGGTAACAATTCAATTTTATTTATTTTTAGTAATTGTGACAATAACTGTTTTATTATTTTCTTTTCTTTTTTTGTTGTGCTACTACTGACACAAAACAGTAAATAAAATTAGCAAATAAAAACAACAACAGTAAAACAAAGCAATTGCATAATTTATTCATGCCGCAATGCACTCTGGGAGTCAGTGAGTAGCTATACTAAGTCTAAAGTAAGTCTAAAGTAAAGGATCAAGTACCCCCTACAGTTCTTTTTTAGTTACTAGAACTCTTGTGTAAGTAAACTATACTAACTAAGCATTTGTCAGTACAATATACTATTCCTATTTCACTTTACTTAGTTTTTTTAAGGCAATCGGTTTGCATGCTTTTTTTAAGTAAGCCCAACTAATTAGATTTTACAGTGTATTACTGAATGAAAATAGCTAATGAAAATAAAAAGAATGAACATGAATTAAAGTATTAATTAATCCAATGATTTTGGATTAATTAAGCAATGCCCTAGAAAAAACATTTTCGGTTCCCTGAAGAACTTTTAAGTGAGCAATTTTCAAAAGAACCATTTTTTCATAGCGTGAAGACCATTTTAATAACCATTCTAAATAAACTCTTACCATTTTAAAGAACCTTTTGTGCAATGGAAAGTTTCTATGGATGTTAAAGGATCTTCATGGAACTAATGATGCTATAGAGAACTTTTATTTGAAAGAGTGTACTAATGTTAACAAATAAAACTTAAAGGAGAACAATTTACACATAATGTACTCACCCCTTTGTCATTCAAGATGTTCATGTCTTTCTTTCTTCAGTCGTAAAGAAATTATGTTTTTGGGGAAAACATTTCAAGATTTTTCTTCGTATAATGAACTGCTATGGTGCCCCGAGTTTGAACTTCCAAACTGCAGCTTAAATGCGGCTTCAAACGATCCCAAATGCGGTTGTAAACGATCCCAGCCAAGGAAGAAGGGTCTTATCTATTAAAACGATCAGTTATTTTCATAAAAATAATACAATTTCTATAGTTCTTAATGTCAAACGCTCATCTTGTCTTGCTCTTCCCGACCTCTGTTTTTTTTTTTTCCGGTTCATGGCAGTTAGGGTATGTCGAAAAATGTTCTGTTGCCCATCTCATGTTCTCCCTCAACTTCAAAATCGTCCTATACCGCTGTTTACCTTTTTTGTTAATGGTGTTTGATCTTCTTTGCATGTTCACTTTGCAAAGACTATGTCAGTACTTCTGCAGCGATGTAGGATGATTTTGAAATGATTTTTGAAGTTGAGGGAGAAAATACGATCTGAGTTTTCGACATTCCCTAACTGTTTTAAGCCAGAATACACAGAGTTCAGGGAGAGCAAGACAAGACAAGCATTTGAGATTGAAAAGTATTTATATTGTATTTTTTTTTTATGTAAATAACACATCATTTCGCTAGATAAGACCCTTCTTCCTCGACTGGGATTGATTACAACTGCATTTGGGATCGTTTGAAGCCGCATTTAAACTGCATTTTGGAAGTTCAAACTCGGGGCACCATAGCAGTCTTTTATATGGAGAAAAATGCTAAAATGTTTTCCTAAAAAAAAACCCACAATTTATTTACGACTGAAGAAAGACAAACATCTTGGATGACATTATCTGTAAATTGTTGTTCTGGAAGTGGACTTCAAATGCAGAAAAGGTTCTTTATAGTGGAAAAAAAGTTATTTATTTTTAAAATGTTCTTAAAAATGGTTTATTTAATAACTGTTCACTGAAAGGTTCTTCAGGGAACCACAAAAGTTTCTTCTATGGCATCACACTCTTAAAAATAAAGGTGCTTTAAAAGGTTCTTCACAGCGATGCCATAGAAGAACCATTTTCGGTTCCACAAAGAACCATTCAGTCAAAGACTCTTTGAAGAACAATCTCTTTCTTACCTTTTTATAATATGAAGAACCTTTTTTCGCCACAAAGAACCTTTCGTGAAAAAAGATTCTTCTATGGCATTGTGAAGCACCCTGATACTTTATTTTTAAGTTTACAGTCTGAATGATTCATTTCAAATTGGACTGATCTGGTTCTGGTTCTTAAGTTACTCAATGACTCAGTGACCCAGTCATGCTGTGGAATGTTATTAATGAAGGGCAACTTCGGTCAGTTTGCTCATTTTGTTACTAAAATCTGAACTTTTATGGTGCTTTTGTATCTTTTCTGAAGCTTAAAGCTGCCTATTAAAGGGATAGTACATTTAGAAATTGAACATTCTGTCATCTTTTGTTCCAAACCTGTGGAACACAAACAAAGATATTTTGAAGACTGTTGGTAACAAACAGTTTCCATTCCCATTGACTTCCACTGTATGGACAAAAAATGCGATGAAAGTTAATGGGAATCAAAATTATTGTTTGCTTACCAACAATCTTCAAAATGTCTTCTTTTGTAGATTCCACAGAAGAAAGTAAAGCGTACAAGCTTGTAACAACATGAGGGTGAGTAATTGATGACAAAATGTAATTGTTTTCGCATGCTCAGTCACAACCAGCTAAATTCTTTAAAATGCTTTATCCTGTTTTTGCAAAAACGATTCCTTGAATCATTCCATCTGTATGGTGCATTATTGTATGTGGACTGTAAGTATTGGAGATTGCTGAAGGACTGCGATAATCCTGTGGAGCCAGCACTGATTACAGAGGTGCTGTTTGCAGTAAATACATTACTGGGGGGTTTACACAATTCCATTATAAACAAGGCAAAATGAAGCTAAGTGGCTTGTAAAAACAAAAGGAGAGATGGTTTACAGGCAGGGTAAGAATGGCGTAGTCACACGGATTGAATTAAGAGCCTAAGTAAATAAAAATCTAAATGCATATAGGCTAGTGTAAATGTGGGGACGTTATGCTGAAATGTTGCTAATAAAAATAATGCCTTACTGTTGCAAAAAAGTAACAAATATTATAATTATGCTTTTATTTTGACAGATAATAAAATGTTGATAATATCTTACTGTATGATGTTAATAGATACTGTGTTAGGAAGCTTTTGACTTTGGGATATGTTGCATTATGACTTGTGAATCATAAGTTTGGATTTTGAGTGAACATGACCCCATTCATTTGAACAAACACGCGCACAAGAAGAAAGCCCATTAAATCGACAGGGAAAACAAGCTCATTGCAAAACTGAAATTCCAGTCATTTTAGTGTTTCGTTGCAAACAAAAGAATTAAACAGGAACTATCACCCACAGCAGTGAACTCCTTCAAACCCCAGAGTGCTTGAGAGGCTGGAAAATTAATGGGATTTTTGTGTAGGAGTAGCGTATTTCACAACAGGCTTTGAGTTCACTCCAGGCTAGCCTGGCTCGGGGTCCACTTTCACTCGGTGTGATTAAATCTTATTTAGTGTTATTTCATCAACATTATTCTTGCGAACTTACCCTCTGAGATGATACCAATCAGCCTCAACTTTCAGGCATAAACCATCTGGAGGTGTTTTCAGCCACCATAGTCACACAAGATGTTAATCAGCACCCACAACATTATGTAGCAAACAAGATAAGAAATGCAAACAAAGCAGTTTTCCTGAGAAAAACATGTAGTACAACATATAGATGTTTACACTGTAAGTGACAGAACACAGCCTATAGTTGTCTGATATTGTACATGAATAATTTATGGAATGATTTAATTGCCTCTTTCTTTATATTTTATGATCTGATGTTTTTACCTGAATGTTGTGAAATATCAGGTCTGTTGAGGTATTTAAAGCTGCCGTCTGTGGGAAAGATGCTCTTTAAAGTGTCTAATAAATATGACATGTGATGAACAACACAGGTGCAACACTTTCCATCCATCCCTTAAACTTTTTCAAACTGGACAGGCAAAATTATAGATTTAAGACATTTAAAACTAATACTTACCATTAATATTTAATCTTTAAAACACAGTTAAATATCAATATGATTGAGCAAACATACACACAAGAACTGCATGCAGTTCTAGACTCAGCTGAACTTTCAGCGACAGGAGTTTTAGTGAATTATTTACTAAAGACTGCAGTGCAGAGGAAAGACATGTTGCATTTAAGTGGTTTGTGTACCTACATTTTCAGATTTCAGTATTTGATAAGAAAAATCCAAAACATTTAAAATATACACTGCCCTCCAAAAGTTTGGAAACGCCTTAGAAAAGTGGGATTTTGGACAATATTGGCGTGAATCCTTTTTAATTTGTGACAATTCTGCACTGTTAAGGGACGACACAAACTACAAAAACATTTTATTACATAAACAGTTTATACATAGAGAAAAAAAAAAATTGATTCATCAAAATATCCACCATTAGCAGCTATCACAGCTCTGTATAATCTGGGCCTAAATTCATTGTAATCTAAACTCAATTGGCAATTCTTGAAGCTATTAAGGTGTGCTGACTCAAAAATCTTTTAAAAACCTGGGCCAAGTTTAAACCAGTGACCAGCTGGCAAAGGGGCATGTCTGACTTTGACATGTATATATTGCCATTAATATGTAATCAAAATGAAAATTATTATTGCTGGTCTTCAATGATAATGTCAAGTTACTTTAATGTATTTGCACCAAAAAATGATAAGGATTTATGCTGATATCGTCCAAAACCACATTTTGCCAGGGGTGTTTCCAAACTTTTGGAGGGCAGTGTATAGTACATACACTCTTAAAATAAAGATTCTTTATTGGCAGCAACAGCTCCATGAAGAATCTTTAACATCCTTGGAATCTTTTTTATTGTATGAAAGGGTTTTTTAGTTAAAATGTTCTTTACACCAAGAATAAAAGTGGTTCTTTTATGAACTGTACATTTATAAATTTTTTGGGGAACCCAAAATTAATTTTCAAACCTCCTTTCAGAAGAGTGTACAGTAGGGTAATTCCAGTTTGCAACTATAGATTGTTCACATTAGAATGTCCGCTTCATTTTGAGTCATTTACAACATTACTATGTCAACAATATCGTTTGATTTTCATAGAAAAAAAAAAAAAAAAAAACATTATGGCAGGAGCCGATCTTAATCAAAAGTACATTATTTATCATATATATGGATGAAAAGAGTTTGATCTATTTCAAATGCTAGCCAGCCTGCTGTGTGTGTGCCTGCGGTGCAGGGAAGCTGAAGGGGGTGGATGGTCAACCTGTCTTATCATATTAACGTAACTGAAGCAACAGCAGAACAAACAGTCTTCTCTTCCTCTTCTACTCTTGTTCTTATGTGTTGGCACTACTTGTTTTTAATAAATTAAAGTCTGTGTACAGTAAATTCAAACATAATTATAGTGCCCTTATCGTACCTTTGACACATATGGCGTGTAATACTGGAAGTCATGGTTTACTTTGGTTAGCAAACAGTCTGTTTATTGATGACATTTTATTAGGTCGCTTAATTTGATATAGACTAAAATATATAAGCAGATGTGATCCAGGATCAGATCAGTGAGGGTTTATTAATGTTGTTGACACAATAAATGGCAATGTGGTGTGCATGTGTCATGTTTTCCTACATCACTATTCCCACAAAGATGGTAAAACCTGAGATCATCATTGTGAGTGCTAACTATCAGTCATCATGGCTGGTTAAACATACTATATAAGTTTATTAACATAAGTGCAGAAAGGTTTTTACAAATGGCAGGGAATAGAAAATACAATCTTGGTATAATGACAGAAAATCAAATATGTGTTTTTGAGAAATGTGTTTGTTGTTGGCCGACTGTTGTTTATGTGGTGGAAAAATGGCTAGGGGTGTCCATGTGGTTGTGATTCAGATTTCTGGCTCACGGTGTACAGTGCAGTACACCTCCATATGGAAAATAAACAACCTCATCCTGACTTCTCGACATCCTGTTATGTAATCTCCCTCTCTCTTTATATATATAAAAATAGAGAAAGGGAAAGAAAGAGAAAGGTATATCCTGACTGTTGACATCTTAAGTGGTTCTGCCATCAGCACTTTATTGCGTAATGTCCTCTCGGGGTCTGAACATGTGAACACAAAAAGGTTTCCTTCTTTACCACAGGACACTTCCTCTGCACTCTTAAGAGGTTTTCCATCAACGTACTGTAAAATAACTATGATCAGAGCTAATAGCAAAACACAACAAGAGCATTACACCTATTATCTCAGTGTGTGGCAGTAAACTGTTTAAAGGGATAGTTCACCTAAAAATAAAAATTCTGTCATTAATTACTCACCCTCATGTCGTTCAAAACCCGTAAGACTTTCATTCATCTTCAGAACACAAATTAAGATATTTTTGATTAAATCCGAGAGTTTTTGGCTCTGTAGAGACAGCAACGCAACTAGCAAGGCTCAGAAAGGTAGTAAGGACACTGTTAAAATAGTCCATGTGACATCAGTGGTTCAACAGTAATGTTATGACGTTATGAGAATACTTTTTGTGTGCAATGAAAATAAAAATAATGACTTTATTTAACAATTTCTTCTCTTCCGTGTCAGTCGACGCATATTCACTAGAGTATTATGACAGAAGGATTATTTTAACAGTGTCCTTACTGCCTTTCTTGGTCTTGAATGTGGTAGTTGTTTTGCTGCCAGGGTCAGAAAGCTCTAGGATTTCATCAAGAATATCTTAATTTGTGTTCTGAAGATGAACAAAGGTCTTATGGGTTTGGAACCACATGAGGGTGAGTAATTAACACCAGAATTTTCATTTTTGGGTTAACTATCCCTTCAAGCACTGTCAGAGCCTTTGTACATGGTGTTGTAATCTGTTTTATTTAAGTTTTTTTTTTTTTTTTAATTTAATCGTAAGCGAGACATTTTTTTCATTTTCTGTATCACAACATAGGCTAATATGCAGTATTGCTGAACAATGTTGTGTTAGCAAAGCTAAATGCTCATCATCATTTTCATCATCTGGCTCTAAATGGTGAGGCCTCTTTAGAAAAATATAGACTGAAGTTGATATATTCTTTGAATATAGTCTATTTAGTCGGAGCCATCTGCAAACATACAGTAGCAGTATTCAGTGAATAGTATTTCAATTGACATTTTGTGACAAGAAAGAAAATCCTTAAAAGATATTGTTTGTCCCATTGTACAATAGTACATACACCAGCACTCTTACAATACCAGAATCGCAGATGAGTTTCATATGATTTCATTTGATTAAATGAAGAGGGGGAAAAACAACTCTCAAAGATGGAAAAATAAAAAGTCCAAAATAACTTTACAAGTTGCCATGGTGATGATGAAAAAATAGCCCTGGCTTTACCTGCTGAGGGCAGTCGTGCGTGTGTTTGCATGTGCGTATAAAAGAAACACGTGTTTTACATTTGTTCTCCCAAGAACGAAAATAACACAGAATGAAAATGGGAAATGCTGTGTACCTATCAAAAACGTCATTACAGTACCATTCACAAGAGGTTGTGCAATATATAAATTACAGTGCCTCTCAAACTTTCACTAATCAGCAGCTAACTTCAGCTGTTTATTATTTTTTATTTCCCTTATTTATTAGGTTCCAGTCTGTTAAAATGAATAGTTCACTCAAGAATTAAACATTTTCTGATCATTTATCCAAACAGATAAGAACAGATTTGGAGAAATTTAGCATTACATCACTTGCTCACCAATAGATCTTGCGCAGTAAATGGGTGCAATCAGAATGAGAATCCAACTCCAAGCAGCTGATAAAAACTCAATAATTCAGTAGTAATCCACACAACTTCAGTCCATCAACTAACATCTTGTGAAGCGAAAAGCTGTGTGTGTGTGTGTGTGTGTGTGTGTGTGTGTGTGTGTGTGTGTGTGTGTTTTACTATGTTCTTTTTCAGGATTACTTATAATGTTAATTTAAAAAATCATAAAAAACATGGAAAAGTTATTATTTTCAACCCTCATTCTGAGCTTCTGTCTACAACAACCTGTTTTAAGGGGCGGGTCCTTTTAGGCTTCTCAGGAACTGGCCACTGTTATGATTGGCTAACCTCATTGCATAGGAAATGGTATCAAAGCTCCACCCACTCGCTATTGCATGTGAACGCTTTGACAACATGCCATTAAAAGTAAACTATCCACTTGTTCTTTACTCTGGGATTCTTCTGATATCTGTACAAAGATGGAAACAAGCTGTTTAAACCAAATGCGTCAAAGCGACATTCTTTCACTCCATTTGTCCTATTGACGACAGACTCAAGCCTGTGGACTTTGTCAGAAAGTGAATGTGCATCTGTATACTATGATTGTAATTTCTATTTGCTATTGACACAGTGCGACACTCGCAATCATCGTAATAAAGTGTTAGTCAATAAGCGACTGAATGCCAGTGGGCGGGGCCTATGGTGAGAAGAATACTATTCGTTGGTGTCAACTGACTGCGCCCGGGTGACATCACCTTGCACCTCGGGTCTAAACGAGCCATTATTACATGATAAATGCTTTTTTATTGATGAGGACATTTTAAGTTATGAAACTTGTAGGATGTATGAAGCATACAAAGACCTCTTCTGTGTCAAAACATTAAGGAAAAATTGTCTTCTCATGCCATGATCCCTATTAAACCATTGCTTTGAATCTGAATCAGGAGAGAAATATGCACAAATCAAGCTCTATTTACTAGCTAAAACAGATCTAAACAAATATGTTTGTAGATGCATTGTGATGTTAGAGGACAACAGAGGATGGTCTTTTTCACTGGAGAAAGCCTTATTACAGAGTATGGACTGAAAGTCACCAGAAGTGATGGTTTATTTATTTTGTTTGTTTTGTTTTTTCCTACACAAATTGTTTTTTTTTTTTTTTTTTTTTTTTTTTTAGTTGACTGGTGTCCTGTCAATTACTTGCTTTTATTCTAATTATTGTGTATATAAACAAGCTTTTGTATTTTCTGAGTTGTTTTTTTTTTTTTTTTTTTTTTTTTTTTACATTTCACAGAGCGCAAAAATTTGGCTACTGCATAACATGAATTCTTTCCAACTTCTTTGGGCTTGAAAGAACTCATAATTTCCATCGACAATCTCTCCCGCTGGCCCAACTGCAGTTTATCAAGCAAACGTCACATGTAATAAACTGGCTGCACGTGAGCCGGAGCGCTCAGAGAAGAATAATTCCAATGCGCATGATCACGCGTTCCGACTGCGCGCTCTCAATACTGCCGAACGCGTTGTATTACGGTGCCTAATTTAACATCATATAAAGATTAAAAATGTAACTCCGTAGATGTGGACGACAGGATTTAGTTCAATTAAAGGTGATGATGCGAGGATAATCACTGCCAGTCAAAGACCTCTTCAGCACACTGGACAGCACTCATCAACAATGACCGATACTTAACGGCGTTCGTTTTTACCAAAGCAGAATGGAAAGAAGCAAAGATGAGCCACCGAGGACCCAGAGGGATATCACGAACAAGAACTCACGACAAATCAGCTGCTATTGACTTTGGACAGAGACATGAACTTATTGGATATATTTCTAGAGTTACTCATCGTTGTCATTGCTGTTGTGTCACTCGTGGCGAACTTGCTGGTGTTTGTATGTTTCACCTGCAGCGCACAGGTTCGTGCACAGGTGCCAGGGATCTTCATCATGAACCTTTCATTCTGCAACATCCTCATCGCTGTACTAAACATGCCTTCTACTCTACTTGGGGTCGTAAAACACCAAAAGCCTTTCGGCGACCACTTTTGTTATACTGTGAGTTTTATGGATACTTTTCTCACTACCAACACAATGTTAAGCATGGCAGCTCTCAGCATAGACCGCTGGATAGCCGTGGTTTTTCCTTTGACTTATTCCAGTAAAATGAGACTCAAGAATGCCGCACTAATGGTCAGCTATGCCTGGCTTCACTCGCTCGTGTTCTCTCTCATTGCCCTCCTGCTATCCTGGGTCGATTATAGTCCCGCGTACGCGTCATGCACCGTGCACCTGGGAGACGATGCTGAGAGCCGCGGTCACTTCATGGTGTTCACCGCGGTGTTCCACGCGTGTACTTTCGCACTCTCGCTTTTCATCCTATGCGTTGCCTACCTGAAAGTGCTACAAGTGGCGCGCTTCCATTGTAAGAGGATAGATGTTATAACGGTGCAGACACTTTTACTACTTGTCGACATTCATCCAAGGTACATTTAAAACATTATATAAAAACAATTACAGTGTTGCACTTTACATTATATAAGCATGTGTATTCGTGACGTGTTTTTGAAACTTTTTAGTGTGAAACAACGGTGCTTACTGGAGCAGAAGAAAAGGAGACAGAGGGCCACCAAGAAAATCTGCATATTCATCGGGTCGTTCGTCCTGTGCTTCGCCCCCTATGTCATAACACGGTATTGCATTATGACAATACACTTTAGTAGAATAGAGAGCATAAAATAATAAAATTAATAACTATTATAAAATTTAGAACATGCTTTTGGCATGATATAGTATCTGAGAGAACAGATACTACTTCCTTTGCAGTAAGTGTTTGTGTACAATAGTACCGTTGTTACATTTTTGTTTTTTTACTCTAGTGAGTATTTCTCAGAGAGATAATAATACATAATTGTAAAACGTTTGTACACCTGACATGATGGAAACAAATATTATGAATTAGTATAATTCAATCATATGTTCATATGTATCACAGTACAAGGGGCTAGTAGTCACATTTTTTAAATATTTAGGTTTATTTTTGAAAGCCACTTTCTGTACATTTATATACCTTAAAGCAATGGATACAGTAAATGTATTGAACATTTACACTGTTACTGCCATATAAAATAATAATAATACAGTTTGTTGCAAGTTGGTCCCTATTATGTAGTATGATTATTAAATAAACCCCTGCGTTAATCTGACTACTACACTGCATGCTAGAAAATGTTAAATCTACTAATGTGTTTAAAATGGTCATAAATTTAAATTTCTTTCAATAAGTGTCATATTAAATGTTTCTATAATAATATAGATTATTCTTTTCTCCTAGACTGACTGAACTGGCTCCTTCAGTAAAAATTGACCGTTATTGGGGGATCATGAGCAAGTGCTTGGTGTACAGCAAAACTGCCTCTGACCCTTTTGTCTACTCCCTCTTGCGGCAACAATATAAGAAGGCCCTTTTTGGAGTGTGCAACAGGATTTTGGGACGGAACTCATACACACTTTCTGGTCACAGCACTCCCTCAGGCATGGAAAATGAATGCTACTCACAAAGGGTTAACAAGCTGATGGAGGATAACTGTCACTAGAGCAGGTGAAAATGTCAACTGACACCTTCAGAAATATTTGCTCTGCGGTGGGCTGGCTATCCAGTGGCTAATAACTGCTTATCATTTCTGAGATAATGGTGACATTGTGTCATTTCTGTCTGTTAAAATCTTGGTAGGTCAAAATGTTTGCCAATCACTGGATTTTTTTTATTGAGTTCAGACCATGATGTTTTGCACTTATCTGTTGTAAATATATGACTTTTATTCACAGCATAGTAGTATAATGTGTATTATAATGTACATTCTAAAATAAAATTATAGTAGAAATGTAAGAATTGTGATTTCTAAGCTGTTTTCCTCATGGGGACAAAAAAATGTCCCTGCAAGGTCAAAAATTACTGTGGGGACACTTGGTCCCCATAATGTAAAGAATACTAGGAAGCCCTCTACATTAAATAGCATGAAGACAAACCTACATGTATCAAAAAAAAAATATATATTCTGCCAAGTAGCCTTTGGCTGGGCTGCAAGGTCATTAAAACTTGTCCTAAGGCCATTCCAGTATTGTCTTGGCAAGGTGTTGTAATTCTGAAAGGTGAAATTTAGCTTCTTTTTTTTTTTTTTTTTTTTTTTTTTTTTTTTGATTCAGTAGTCTTTTCATCATCATCATCATCATCATTTATTGTGTAGAAGTTATATGTCTTGTAGAAGTAAATTACAGTTGACAGTCACAAGAAAGAAATATGTTGAAACATCAATCATACCAAGACCAGTATTGGGAAGGTTACTTTGTAAATGTAATAGGTTACAGATTACAAGTTATCCTATTTAAAATGTAATAATTAGTGTAAGTAGTTTATTAAAGGAACGGACCTGATTACATTGGATTACATTTTGATTACTTTTCTAAGTTTCTATATAATGTTTTCAACTGTTAATCATTTCCAAACATTTACCTTACACCTTACTAATTTACTTACTCCTTACTACTTACTTACTAACTTACTACTTACTAATTTTTGTCAGACTTTCATCACTTGAATTAAGATTACAGTAATTTAATTTTAAAGCACAGCCACCACAAAATCAGACTTGACCGCATCTTTTTACTTTGAGATCATTCTGCAGGTAAACACAGATTTAAAATCACAAGAAATTATATATATATATATATATATAAATATTAATATGAAAAATATTCAGATGTAACCCTCTTTGTGATTGTTAACATTTTCATAAGTAACTGTAAATTAATTACACTTTTTTTTTCTCAGTAACTGTAATGGATTAGTTTAATTTATTTTGTAATTATTATTATTATTATTATTATTATTATTATTATTATTATTATTATTATTTTGTAATTATTTTGCAGTTGTGCTGCTAGTCTAACTCTCTGGAAAAAAAAAAAAAAAAAAAAAAAAAATCTTAATTTGTGTTCCGAAGATGAACAACTGTCTTAAGGGTTTGGAACGTCATGAGGTCATGAGACAGAATTTTCGTTTTTAGGAGAACTGTCCCTTTAAGGAGTTATTTCTACAAGAAAATACAGTAAGTATAGCCGGGTCTACGCGTGCCTTTCTGAAAACTGTCCAGGCAAGTGAAATTTACCACACACAGGGAGAGTTAAGCTCTTTAAGATGAAATCACATTTAAAAAAAAAAAAAAAAAAAAAAAAAAAAAAAAAAAAAAGGTCAGTGGTTTTGAAATAAGGCTATACCGCAAGGAGGTAAATGTGAAGTCAGGCTTTCCTAAAGCACTGTAATTACAGTGGGTCCCAGACACAGCAGAAGAGCGGCCGCCTACCGCGTAGAAACTTTTTTTTTGCTGTAATTTGATCATTTGGCAGCGGTGCTCGTGCAGACTCTCCTTTAAGCGATGGGGGTAGCCGGACATTTCGGAAGATGATCAACTTTGTACGTCGTAGCGACTGCCACATCATTCAGTTTATGGACAGCAAAATGTTCACGGTTGTAATACTTTTAAGCGCACTGACGACATGCTTGAGCCTCCCAAGAAGATGCACGCCGGAAGAAGCAGCAATAGGTAACGTTATACATTAATTCAGTGTTGCATCAATTTTAGTAGGCTACAGTTAACTCATGCAATTTTATATAGGGCAAAACCTGAGAGGTTAAAAAGTATAGTTACACTACTTAGTCAAAGTCTTGAACTCTCTTTTGAATTAAGTTTCTCCTGATCTTAAATACTTTATTTATTTACTTTATTAAAATAAAATGGCTAAAAGTTCGACAAATGTAAATTGTGACTGGAAATGTATTATTGTTGTTGTTGCTATTATTGTATTGCAACAATATAATTGTTTTTTAAATCAGTGTTTTAGTTTCAAAAAGTACTTAAAAGTCCCAGCACTTTAAAGTATTGTTTAAAAAGCATCCCAAGATGCACTTCATGAAGCTGGTTGGCTGAATGCCCAGAAATGTAATCTAGGCAACGGGTCGTTTCCTTTAGGGTTCTCAAAAACAAAAATATTAGTTTTTAAATATTAACATCAAAATGTTAGTATAAAATATTGTTTTTTAAAAAACTTTTAAGACACTATTAATGTAAATCTGGAAATAGTGAAAATAAAGAAACGAGTGGGTGTGTACAAACTTTTTATTGTCAGCATAAATGCTTGTTTAGCTTGTTTACAAGTGCACGCACCATGTGTGCAATGGCCTGAAATTGTCATGCAAAATTCGTGCAGAAAGATGGTTTTCTTTCCACTGTGTACTCTACTGCCATCTAGCCTCCAGATACCAGACTTTGTAATGGTTTGTTATAACATCCTCTGAGAATTGTTGTTTATTTATTTTTTAGGAAGATGCAGAACACCTGCAGAAGATAGTCGTAAGTATTTATTTTTATTTTGTTGTGCATATTGAGCCACATTATGGACTACCAAACATATCTTACATGCAATTATTATATCTTGGTCCTTGGTTTTCTAAAATTTAGAGTGCAAAAATGCCTAGTGTTTCACAGTTCTAGCCTGTAAGGTATGGGGGAGAAATATACTCTGAATACCAAACACCACTGCAAGATGGGACTTGTCTATACATCACTGAAGAAAGAGAAAGACATAATATATTCTCCAAGAACCTAGGCTAAATTAGTAAAAGATTTGAGATAGCATATACAAAGGAACAGTCTATCACTAGTTTAAAGGGCCAAATTATTAATGTGATATAATAAAGGAATAGTTCACTCAAAAATAAAAAAAATGTACTCACTGTCAGGCCAAGATGTAGAAGAGTTTGTTTCTTCATCAAAACAGATTTGGAGGAATTTAGCATTAGATCACTTGCTCACCGATGGATCCTTTGTAGTGAATGGGTGCCATTAGAATTAAAGTTCAAACAGCTGATAAAAGCATCAGAGTAATCCTCAAGTAATCCACCAAATAGTCCATAATCCATAATAATAACATTCACTGATGTCCTCTGACATCAAAATCCATGGATATATATATTTTTTAGAACAATTTAGGACTTGTTGTGCACATTTCTCTTCTGGTTCAGAAGAAATGATTTTTTCACTGGAGAAAGAAATGTTACAGATAGATGATTTGCATTTTAGATGTAAGCAATGGTATTTTCCACAAGTTGATATGATTCTTTAGGGTCTTAATGAAAAGTCTATAACATACATTGGTTAAAAATGTTCAATGGTAGTGTAAAACAGCACCCTTTGTACCTCATCAAAAGTAGCTCTGTTCACAGCAGCCCGTTTTGGTGTATGTCCCTTTAAATGCTAATGAGCTCTGCTCACCCCGCCCCTCTTATCGGTGGTGTGACAAGCAGTTCTCTCTGAGAGTGTAAACTTTAGCCGCATTTAGCTGCAGAACTTGCTAACTAGCACGTTATTAGGAAAGGCGATTTGCAAAGATTCATTAAAAAACTCTTATACTCACTTCTTTTGTAGATGAAACTGGATCATGAATGATTTGCGTGAACATAGACGCATTTAGGTAAATTGGCATTCCCTTCAAAATTCCCTTTTCCAGCATTCCCTTTTATCAGCTATTTGGACTCTCATTCTAACAGCACCCATTCTCTGCATAGGACCCATTGGTGAGCAAGTGATGCAATGCTAAATTTCTCCAAATCTGTTGTTATATAGCAACAAACTCATCTACATCTTCAAAAGTAAATTTTCCACAAATTAACATTTTTGGGTAAACTTTTCCTTTAAACAAACGAGACCCATGAGTGTCTGTCATTTTAAGAAGGTATTAATAAACTGTCCTGGACAGACTGAATAGGTGAAGAATTTGTGCTTTTCTTTCTTGAAGCTTTAATGTCATATATTTGATACATGAGGCCCTCCTTTTAAAATTTCATATTAAAACATTCCACTGCAGATGACATTCCACAAAATATTTGAGTCCAAGAACTGGGAGCAGCTATAATAAACCTTGACTATTACAGTTTCCATATTAAATTCAAATACTTCTAGACCACACTGACTGACACATTCTTTCTAAGTTCATTTCTTTCTTTCCTATCCCTAGTGCAGTGTACAGAGATGGTGCTTGGTTACTGTCAAGATGTGCCCTACAGCCACACCACATTCCCCAACATTGTGGGCCATCGTTCACGGCAGGACTTAGAGATGGGTGCAGAGTACCTGCTCTTGAGTGTGATCCACGGGCTGCTGAATGGAGAGTGCACTCCAGACATCCGTCTATTGGGCTGCTCAGTATTGGCTCCCCGCTGTCAGGATAACAAAATAATGAAGCCGTGCCGCAGCTCGTGTGAAATGGTGAAAAAGAGCTGTATTCATGCTTTCGAGGCCATCCAAATGGCATGGCCTTACTTTTTGGACTGTGACCGATTCTTTGTTGGGAATGAGGAAGGCTGTTATGACCCACTGTCAGAGTTAAGAGGTAAGAGTTGTGCAGAAATTAAAGTAGTTGTGAAGTCATAACTTCATGATGTTTATTATCTTCAAGGATAAGGGTTATACGATATATTTAATGATTTACTTACAATCTATTTATTTATGATACATTTAAAATCTATAACTGTAATTTACTCCCCTCAGATAAGCAGGAAGTGGCCTTTGCCAACATATCTGATGGTGGTCATTTCACTGTCATTCAGTTCACTTACCACACCAACTCTCAGATGCGCAGCATCCTGAAGAAGACAGCAGCAAAATGCCAACATATCTCAAAAACATATAGCATTGGACGTAGTTTGGAAGGAAAAGACTTACTCGCTATTGAATTCTCCAGTAACCCTGGACAACATGACCTATGTGAGTATGAGGTACACTATCGTTATAAAAAGCTTGGGGTCAGTAAGATTCTTTTATGAAAGAAATTAATACTTTATTCAGCAAAGATGCATTTAATTGTTCCATTTGTCTCTTTACTGCCCTCTAGTGGAGCCAGAGATCAAATTAATTGGGAACATGCATGGAAATGAGGTTCTCGGCCGGCAGCTACTGATTTATCTCACTCAGTATCTGTGTTCTGAGTATCTTCTGGGCAATGAGCGAATTCAGACCCTCATCAACACCACACGCATCCATATCCTACCCTCCATGAATCCTGACGGCTATGACATTGCCGCTGCTGAGGTAGCCGATAGGAACGACCCCGAAAACATCTACCAGGAAGTAAATATTTTGTTGTCTGAGTCTGTCTGCCTGTCTGTTTGTCGGCTGACTGACCATTCCAAGCTCCCTGCACCAGAAAGTGTCCTCCGGAACAGGTCAGACCTCGGAGGAAGTCTATGTCAAGGCAACCACAGCCCTTGCTATTGTGGAACAATTGTGTTTATTACTGCCTGTTAAATCAAAACCATAACAAAACAAGCTTAAAAGGGTACAGTTGGTTCAGTGATTCAGCTATGAACTGAAAAAGACAACTGGTAGAGGGAGGCCTTGACTAACCACTCTAATAGACAAGTCCGTATCTTCTTTGTCATATAACACACCAGTATTTTAACATTAGCTTGCAAAACTAATAGTAGATTCATCTAAATCATTTTCTTTGTCATATAACACAGCTATATTTTAACATTAGCTTGCAAACTAATAGTAGATTCATCTAATTCTTCTCAGAATCTTCATACTGATCACAACGGGTGATGTTTAAAGGGGACATCGGATGCAAAATTCATTTTTACATGGTGTTTGCCTATAAATGTGTCTTAGCAGTGTGTGGACACAACCACCCTACGATGATAAAAAGCCATTCACTCTTTTTTTTAATCCTAAAAAAACCTAAACAGTCCCAATTATCAAGCCGTTTTGATTTTTTAAGTAGTATGATGTCATACTGCTTAGGCCCCACCCAGGACTGTCCCGTATTAGCATATTCCCAACCTCAGCCAGTTCTATGCCGTCCGCCATTTTTGCAGTTTGATGTTATAACGAACATTAGAGTTTTAATTTTCACCTGACATCAGAACCACAGAGGATGCAGTGGATTAGTTTTGTTTCTGATGATAACGCTCCACCAAAAAATGGAAGTGGGGGTGGAGTAAGCAGTAGCTCATTATCATTTAAAGAGACATGCACCGAAATGGGTCGTTGTGAACAGAGCTTTGTCTTTGACAAGGTAAAAAGGGTGTTGATGGATGTTTGAGAGATTTCATGAAGACCTAAAAAAAATCATGCCAACTTGGAAACTGGGCATCCGATGTCCCCTTTGAGAATTTTAAGACAGCTTAAAAAATGTAAAGATTCTGTATTTTATAAATAATAACAATTGTTTATTTATTTGTGAAATATAACAATAATTCCATTAAAAAAAATATTTTTGATTAGCTAACATAAAAAACAATGGGAAATTAGAAAATAAACCAAATTGGGCCATTCATTTAACACTAACAGACATATCTTTGCCTGGTTCTGATGTTTTCTGTCTTTTTATTGTCATTTACTATCTACAGTCTAATAACACATGCCTTCTTATTGACATTCTTTCTTAATATCTTAATGTTTTGATGTTCTGATCCATCCTATGTGTTAAACTCCTTAACTAGTAATTTAGTTTGATGTGTAGTGATGTTTTACAAGTGAGTTGTAAAATGAGTAATTTGTATGGTTTTAAAAGGATAGTCCACTTTCATTTCTTTCTTCTATGGAGCGTAAAGGAAGAAATTTTGAAGAATGCTGGTAACCAGGCAGTTTCGAGTTCCCATTGACATCTATGATATTTGTATCCATACAGTAGAAGCCAATGGGAACAGAAACCATTTGCCCAAACTGATTCCTCGAAATATCTTCTTTTACATTCCACAGAAGAAAGTCATACAAGTTTGGAATGACATGGGTATGAGTAAATAATGACAGAATTTTCATGTTTGGGTGAACTGTCCCATTAGATATTCAGTCACTCTTTTTGAAGCCCTGTTAAAATTTGCCCATGGTTTCTGACTGATGAGATTTGTAACATTTAGGGTCATGAGTACAATGGATGGACCAGCGGTCGGGGCAACGCACAGAATCTCGATCTGAACCGCAACTTCCCTGACCTCACCTCCATCTTTTACAATCGCCGTCGCTTCAGACATTTCCGTAGTGACCACATCCCAATCCCTGACTCCTACTGGTTAAATAAGGTAGAAGTATAAATGCACAGCCATTTCTATCAAACATACAGCAGCAAAACATAAAATACACTTGATTCATGTTCTGTTTAAATATCTGAAAAACCTTTGAAAAATTGGAAAGCCCATTTTACTCTGGAATGAAAAATTAAATATAATGATTTAGAGGAAAGCATAGATACATAATTGCATGTATTTATTTATTTTATTCATAACTTACACATTTTTTTGTCCAGGTGATTGCACCAGAGACCTATGCTGTAATGAAGTGGATAAGATCCTATCCTTTCGTTATATCTGCTAGTCTTCATGGAGGAGAACTGGTCATCTCATACCCTTTTGACTTCTCTAGACACCCTCATGATGAAAGGATGTACTCACCCACACCAGATGAACAGGTGAGTAAATTAATGTTCATCCGCCTGCACTTACTGTTTTTTGCTCTTGCTTAATCATTTGCTGTGTGTAGATTTTTAGACAGTTGGCTCGGACATATGCAGATGCCCATGCCACTATGTCCAACAATGACACAGAGAGATGTGGAGCCTCATTTGCCAATAAAGGAGGGATAACCAATGGAGCCCAGTGGTATAGCTTTGCTGGAGGTAAACACTTTTCTTAAATGAGGAAGACATTAATCTTACATTTGGCATATTTTATTGTTGTATTGTCCATACGTGTCACTATCTATTTTCCATGTCTGTTGTTATATCAGGGATGTCCGACTTTAACTACCTGCACAGTAACTGTTATGAAATCACTGTGGAGTTGGGCTGTGATAAATTCCCCTCCGAGGTGGAGCTCTACCCTGAATGGCTCAGGAATAAGGAGGCGTTGCTCAGCTTTATGGAGTTTGTGAGTTCATGTTTTTATTGGGTCATTGAGCTAAGCATAAATTGCAACGGGCTGGACTTTTATCTCTGTTATTTAATATTTCCTCACATGCTATATATATTTAATTTAGTTTTTTTTTTTACTGAAACTACACAGAACTCTATGGAAGCCTGTTTCCAATACTGAATAATAAAAAAAAAAGGTAATTGCAACTTTTTATCTTACAATTCTGACTTTTTTTCACACAATTTCGAGTTTACATAAGGAGAAAAAAAAGACTGATATGTTCACAGAATTGCGAGTTTATATCTTGGAATTCTGACTTTATAACTCGCAATTGTGAGTTTGTATCCCACAGTTGTGCCTTTATTTCTCAGAATTGCGAGTTTATATCTCACAATTCTGCGAAAAAATTCAGAATTGCGAGTTTGTGTAACGCAATTCTGAGAAATAAAGTTAGAATTGTAAGATAAGTCGCAATAACCTTTAATATTTTTTATTCAGCAGCAAAAACGGGCTTCCATAGAACTCTGACTCTTATAAGCATAATTAAAGGACATCATGACACATGAAGAACAGTTAATGCTTTGCATTTTTTCAGTTTTATTTATTTAATTTTAGACAAAACACTACAGGCAGAAACTGTAAAAAGACTAATTATGGTAACAGATGAGGTAAATAGAAACTTCATCACTCATCACAAAAGAGTTGTCAAATTACTTGCAGGTCCACAGAGGTATAAAGGGCATTGTGAAGGATGAACATGGAAATGGTATTAAAGGAGCCACAATATCTGTTAGAGGGATACGACATGACATCACTACAGGTAATTATTTATAATAAAGTCACAACGCACTTTACAGACCTCTTGTTTTTCTTTGCATGGACCTGAAATGAGTAGATGTAAATGAGTGTTGCTGAAGCCTCTGTCTCTCTCTATAGCTGAGGATGGTGATTACTGGAGACTGTTGAATCCAGGTGTCCATATTGTGACTGCAGCTGCCTCTGGCTACTCTAAGGCAACCAAGCGCATTAACCTGCCAAGAAACATACAGGTGGGCCGGGTGGACTTTGTGCTGAAGAAGGTCCCACGAGAACCCTCTCTTGACTACTTTAACATCCCTGAGCTGGACAACTATGAGCGATTTGACCCATTTAATCAGTTTGAGCAGCACAGCCAGAGGGAGCTGGGGGAGAATGGCGAGGAGAGGACTGAGAAGCCCTGGTGGTGGGCTTATTTCAGCCAGTTAGGCATATCTGCACCTACCTGGCTCCTGCGGAACTACTAGGGACCCTCCAGACACCATTGGAGACCAACACGATACCTAACTTTTGCACCTAACCTTTACTTGATCTCTTTATGACATGCAAAATGTGCAGCTAACCACTGGGAATGGTAAAGGTTTTACAGCTTTTGCATTCTGTACACCACCGGTCAAGTATTTGGAATACGAAGTCTCTTATGTTCACCAAGGCTGTATTTATTTGATCAAAAACACAGTAAAACAGTAAAATTGTGGGGTGAAAAAAGAAGAAAAAAATTATCTTCTTAGTATTGAATGAGAGATGTTTTTTAGTGCCAAATCGGCATGCTAGAATGATTTGCGAATGATCATGTGACACTGAAGACTGAAGTAATGTCTGTTGAAAATTCAGCTTTGCATCACAGGCATAAATTACATTTTAAAATATATTAAATTAAAACAGTTAAAATAGTTCACAATCTTACTGTTTTTACTTTATTTTAATGCAGCTTTGGTGAACAAAAGTTACTTCTTTCAAAAAAAAATCTGAATTATTCCAAACTTAGTGTGTATTAGGCTGATATAGTAGTAACAGTATTCACCTGTACAAGTAAGAGAAAGATTTGCTTGTTTTCTCAATTGTTTTTATTCAGCACTAGATCAAATTCCCCAACTACAGCTATGAACAGATCATTCTGATAAAGTTTGGCAGCTAGACATGGGATGGATAGCATTGCATAATAAATAGTAAATGATAGCATTGCTGGGATCTCACAGTCTGTTATCTGTTGTCAGGGTATGTTTGTATATTAATCTCTTTTCTAGCACATTAAGGATGTTCAGTGCATGACCTTTAAGGTTGTCATTAAACTGTTAAATGTACTGCTTTAATTAAGTTGCCACCTCACACACACTTTTTTTTCTTTTCTCAGACATATTGTCTTTCAAACATGAACTGAACATCAGGTGTGCAAGATAAATAAGGGAACAAACTAATGTGTAATTTCTGATTTAAAAAATAAAAAAAATATATAGTGTACATTAGAACTGGAATTCCTAATACGCAGAAATAAGATAATAAAAAATTGTAAAGGTCCCCCAAAAATGAAAATTCACATTGTGACGGTGGTACATTTAAAAAGATCAGACTTGTAAAGTTTTTGAAAGATGTCTCTTATGCTCGTCAAGGCTGCATTTGTTTTATCAAAAATATAGAAAAAGTTGTGCTGCCAAATACTGTTTTGGAATCTGTGATACTTTTTTCAGGATTCTTTGATGAATAAAAAGTTTAAAAGAACAGCATTTATTTAAAATTGAAGTCTTTTCTAACAATGTAAGTCTTTGCTATCATTTTTTTATCAGTTTAACACATCCTTGCTGAATAAAAGTATTAATTTCTTTAAAAAAAAAAAAAAGAAAAAAGAAAGAATAAAAATGTACTGACCACCAACTTTTGAACAGTAGTGTATATTGTTAAAAAAATATTTTGATTTTAAATAACTGTTTTCATTTAAAATTTTCTTTTTATTCATCAAAGTATCCTGAAAAAAGTATCACAAAAAATAAAATAATAAAATGAACAAAATCTTAAGCAGCACTAAAATAGAAACATGTTACATGTTATTTTACATTGTAATAATATTTCACAATATTATTTGTTTCTGTATATTTGATCAAATAAACACAGCCTTTATGAGCATAAGAAACTTCTTTAAAAAAAGATTTAAAATCTTACTGATCCCAAACTTTTGAATAGCAGTGTATATTTGTTTCAAATTGCACCAATCATAAAAATGCAATTACAAACACTATAGATTCATAAAATACAGGCTATACAAAAGTTTCTGTTGTAGTACTTTTTTGTTGTTGTTGTTTTTTTGTTTTGTTTTTTTTGCTTACAGATTTTTGAGCCACTAGATGGCAACAAAGTCTGTATAATGAAGAATTTCAGCTCTGAGTTTAATGGCCAGCACAAGTGTAGGCTGCAGAGTACATATTTAGTTTGAGTTAAATGTATTTTGGTTGCTGTAAAATGCTTTCCTTAAACATTATATAGAAAAATATAGAAACTTTAAAAGTTAGAACTTAGAAATGTAGGATTTTAAAACTGGTGGATAATTGATACGATTTTTAAATGGCTGATGCTAATACAAATATCTACACAGGGTATCCAATATAATAAACACCATATATACCCGACTAAATACTACAAATCCATGAGCAAATGTATTTCCATATATGAAATATATTTTTTTTATGAAGTAAAAACATAAAACCTATTAGAAAGTGGGGGGAATATATATATATATATATATATATATATGTATATATATATATATATATATATATATAAACTTTCTTTGTTGTGTAAAAAAAGAAATCCAAAAAAAGGAGGAAATCCAAAAAAAAAAAAAGGTCTATGTAATTGTCCATATCAGTGTCTCTCTCTCAACAATCATAGTCTGTTAGCTTAGAGTTAGCATGACAACTCCATTTGCCTTCAAACCCCTTTACAACTGACCCATAAATGAACTGGTGGCATGGGTTAAAGCAGTGCAATTTAAAGTCCTATGGAATAGTAATGTATATGTGAGAATTCATAGCATAGACATAAGTGTACAGGAGGATTGTTTGTAGCTACATTTAAAAAGCTACAGTATATTATCTCAGTCATCGCAGAATATTATACCTTGAGCAATATACTGAACGCCAAATAAGACATGCTAAAAGCACAATAAGGCATTTGCAATTGTGAACTACAACATCACAGCTGCATCAGTATTCTTTACAGTTGAGCAGGTGTCTGTCCCAGTGGCTTTGTAAAGAAAGTCTCTAATGGCCTGTAATATGACTGCATCACTACACAAGCTCCAAACACATGCTGATGGAATTTAGATTCAGCAAACATCATAACTCGCAGCTGTAAGTGCCCTGGATGCATATCACGCTGCCCATCTTTATTGCAGCAAACAATTTTGACACATTAGCCTGAAGAATAATCTGAGAAGGGGTCAAAGTATAACAGCAAAGGCGCCTCTGTAAGTGCCTTTTCACACTGCTTTGTCAAGTTTTGCAATCTACAACCACTGCGTGTCTTTCCTGCAGCCAGTTCATCTTCAAAGGTTTTTAGTTACACTTAGTAGTCTGACAGCACACCCTCAGGAATAATTACACGGCCTATGTGTTTCACCTCTGAATTAGGCTTTGTCATCAGAACAAAAGCATCTTTCTGAATATGCGGTAAGATATTCTGAATTTTTTTTTATTTTTTGTGTCTTGCACTTTATGTATTCATTACTTATTCTTATGGCACACATATTTTATTTTTTAAAAGACTTGCATTAACCTTGGTCTTTTTTTTTTTTTTTTTTTGCTTTTACTTTTACTATATATATATATATATATATATATATATATATAAAGACCAAGGTTAATGCAAGTCTGACACATAGTATACATCCATCAAATACAAGACAGGCAGTGACTCCTCAAAAAAAATTGTATGAGAAAATATTTAAATTAATAATACAAAAATAAAACTATGCAAATATTACAAAATATGACATATGAAAATGGCCTATAAATCAGTCGGTTTTCTAAAATACAACTGTCCAACGGTTATACCAGCAGGTAACAGTTGGGTACAGTGGGAGTCTGGTACGGCATTAAGGGGAGGACTAATAAAAAAGTAAGTAAACAGCTCACACATTAGATAACCACTTTGTCAAGTCAACATCAAACTTTACATGGCCTGAAACATGAACTGTGGGGATTTTTAGTGAGCAATCATCTTGTTGAAATTAAAGTTACATCTCGTCTCTGTGAGTAGTTTACTGATCTATTGATGATGTTTATTATTAAAAAGAACAGTTGAACATCAGTTAATAAATAAAATATAAATTGTTCAAATAAAATATTTTGTTTAAATTGTTAGGCTATTAATTTGGAATAAATGTTAAATGCTTAAAACAAACCGATTACACTTGGTTTTATTATTTACTTTGTTAATGTAAAAATATAAAATAGATTTTTATTCTGGTAGTGTAAGTATTGTTTATTTAACCAAGAAAAACTGTCTGGGCCATGAATTTACATTTAAAATAAATAAATAAATAAATAAATAATATGAGGACTTTGCCTCCTCATTTCAGAACACCACGGCATATGCTTTCCATAGTAGTGAATGTAGCAAAAATTCAGCTTGTGGTTTAAAAAGATACAGAGTTTGGAATTATCTCTCCTGTTACATAATCAGGATATTTATTTTATTTTATGTACAGCCATTTTGCAGAAGTTAGGTTGTTGCTACCTAAAG